>NW_026690296.1:0-51624 GCF_015227805.2 Hirundo rustica | reverse complement strand
TTTTTCAAAGGACTGCATTGTGCCTCTCCCCAGCTTGCTTCTTTCTCATTCTACAAAAGCAGAGAGCTGCAGGAGTTTCAGGCATGTGAGTGCCTGATCTCTCTTTCCCTCTGAAGGCTCTGCCTCCCAAAGCCCTGGTTCCCTGCTGTGCTTTGCCATGAGAGCCATTCAAGCCCCAAACACAAGGGCAGTGGACTCCAACTGCAAAGCCTCTCTTTGCACTGGGATTGCTTTTACCCTGCAGCCTCCATGGGCAGGGGCTCTGTGGGAGCAGGGGCCATCCCAGCCTGACCTGGACACAGAGGCAGGAAAAGGAGCAGATCCTGCTGCCTCCTGCTCCTGCTGATCCTGGCAGCAACTCCCCTGCCAGTTCCTGCAGGGAACTGCACACCAAGGGCTTCCAGCATTGGAGTGGCTCTGAGAACTTGCTGCTTCCCAGTTCTCCACCATCCCTCTGGATTCTGGAGCATCTCAGCACCAGTGTCCCTGGCCCTTCCTTCATCCCCTTGCTGCAGCAGTCACAGTCACTGCTGCCTCCCCCTTGCTGCAGCTCCTTTGCCAAAGTGCTGCCAAAGGCAGCGGAGCTGGCTCAGGATCCCTGTTGGCTTCTGGGCTCCAGGATGACCTTCAGAGGGACCCTTGGAGCGCTTCCCAAAGAGCTGCCTGTGGCATGGGGGCTGGATTTGTCCTCCCTGGGTGGCTCTGGTTGGAGTTCTAAGCTCCGTGGAGTCCCAGAGTTTTCTCAGCTGGCCTTTGCAGCGAGTTCTTGGCCAAGGTGTGGCTCTGCTGCCATCCCAAATCTGCGCTTGCCTTGCCCAGCCTGAGTGCAGGTGGGGCATGTGCTGGGCATGGCTGGAGAATTCCATGGCCAAAATCCTCCAGCATTTCCATCTGCTCATTGCTCTGGATAGCACAAATCACAAAACACCCGTCGCAGTTGACAATTTTAATTTCTTGCAGATTGTTACAGCTGCACTGCTGATCGACAAATACACAAGAATTGATTTCATGTGAAAAATGTCATTTATTACAAATTGCTATACCTACACTGACAATATAGAACTATGCCAATCTCAATTTAAGTTTAAAAAAAGGAATTTATTAGATTTCTACAACAATGCTATGTAAAAATATACAGATACCAATTTCAGTTAACAAAAACTTAATTTATTGCTAACCTCTACAACAACTCACTATACACAAAGATCTGTTAGGTGTTTAACAGCTTAATTTATTACATATTACTATGGGCTTAAAGCCCAGCTAGGAATAAAAAAATATCACTGTCTCTATCTAAACAGCCCTCTACCAAGAACTCAATCTATACAATTACACAACTGTACACCTCCATATATGTTTAAATAGAAAGATATACATAACCACATCCGTATACAAAAGTAGATATAGAATAAATAATATGTATTACATATTATATATATATATATATATAAATAGACACATTAAAAAACTATCTGTGAATGGGTAACTGTACCAATCTAAAACCCCATCCACTGCATCAATACAAATGCACTGCAATAAATATAGACATATTAACCTATACAAATACCAAGATACCTATTTAAAGAGATATACAACTACAACTACATCAATAGAAATACCTACATGACTGTATACGTAGGAAATAGAACTAAACACAAATAGAACAACATACATATAGAAATATTCCTATACAAATAGCAACCCACATCTATAAATATCCATATATTTATCCCGCTCAATGTTCAAGTCCATATGTCTTTAAAAAGAACTCGTGGAAGAGGGATTCCAGCTGCCCAGTCTTCAAAGCCTTTCACTCTTTCCTTGCTTCCTCCCATGCAGAGCAGCTCTCCTGGACAGGGACAGCAGATGGCACATCTGGGAAGCAAAGGGAACACTGAGTCAGGATCGGGATGTTTCCCTTGGCAGCACCTGCCCTTCAGTCAGGGAAAATCTCAGCGCTTCCCCAGGAGGCTTAGAAAGAAAATGTTTGGCCAAAGCCCAGGGCCAAAGCCCACACCATCCTCACCCCCACCCTGCCTCTCCGGCCCTGTGGCCTCACCCAGGCTCTGGGCTGGCAGCAGCAGCTCCCTGTTCTCTGCTCTCTCTGGCGGTCTTCAGCTTCTCCCTGCCGGCTCCTGTCGGTCTCCGCCTGTCCTCAAGGTCCTCAGGGCAGCTGTGGCAAAGGTGGAGGCTCTGGAATTGGCTCCAAGGCCTGGCAGAGCTGCAGTCCCGGAGCCCTCTGTGCTCCCTGCTGGCCCCCTCCATCCCCTCAGCCCCCTCAGCCCCCTCAGTCTCACCGTCCTTCAGCAGCTCCTCAGGGGACAGCGCCTGGGGCCAGCGGCAGCTCCCAGCGCTCCAGGGACACCCGGGGCTGCAGCTGCTGCTCCGCCCGGCCCGGCCGCCAGCTCGGACCCAGCACAGGGACAGGGGACAGCGAGGGCACAGGGGGAAAAGCACAAAGGGAGACAGGGAAAGGGGTTAAAAACTAGTCTATACCTATACAGATACTAATCTATGGACCTAAACACCTGTGTAGCTATAAGTATATAACTATGAACAATTATAAAAGAAATATATATTAAAAAATGTAGCTACCCACATAGATAAATGTAACTATGTATATCTATAAATATATCTATGCATACACAATTATACCTATAGAAATCTAAATATATATTTATGTCATTTTACTTCTACAGATCTATAACTATATAGGTATTCAAACACATCTATATATCTATAAATATATCGTATACCTATAAATAACAATTATATAGAAAAATATAATGATATGATTCTAAATATATCACTATAGACAGAGGGAGGGATTCTACCTGCCTGGCAGTCACAGGCTCTCCCTCTGTCTCTTCCTGCCACGCAGGGCACCCCTCCAGGAGATGTTGATCACATGGGATCTGGGAAGAAAAGAGAACCCTGAGTCAATATTGGCCCTTGTGCACGTTTCCCTTGGGCAGCAATTGTCCTTCCATCACAGACTGTAAAAGATGGCCTCAAAGGCAGACTCTCCCTTGGGAATTTGAAGCCTGCTCTTTAGAGAACAGGGATCCTTCCGAGTTTCCAAAACTGTGTAAAACATGGAAGTACCTCGATAAAGTCTCAGCACTCGCGGTGCTAATGGCACCCACGAGAGCTTGAAACACAGAACAATCCCAGCTCCCCTAAAGAAGCCCAGCCTTGTTCTTTCTCTGTGCTGACAGAGAGCCCTCAGTCCTCGCTGAAATGGCTGCAGCTGAAGGGTGCTGTGAGCTGAGTTACAAACCAAACTGGGACACACGGGTTGGTGACACAACTCCCACAAGGTCAGGTTTAGTCCCGGCTCTCTTGCCACAGCAGAGGACTCAGTGTCAGAGCCTCTGGAGAAGCGTGGAGGGCAGGGCTCGGGGAGCTTGTGCCACTGCAGGATTGGAACTAAAGGCACCAGGAAGCAGCAGCCCTGCAGACAAGAACTCAGCTCTTCTGATCTCCCTTCCTGTCCCAGGCAGGCTCAGAGCAGCCGTCTCACACCTCTCCAAACCAACGTGGGCTCTCTCCTTACCAGGCTCCTCGGGCTCTGGAAAACTGTTCCCGCAGCTCTCGGTGCCAGATGAAGCTTCCTCTGCTGCAGCCCTGTTCATGGGGTCCTCTCCTGGAGACTCAGGGCAAACATTAATATTGCCCTTGAAAGAGAAACAGAAAGAAAAGAACCCAAAGATCACTCAGGATTTCCTTGGAATCACAGCAGGGATACAGTTCTTCTCCACTCCCAAAGGCCACGTAACACGAGGGGAACACTGGCCACACAGTTCACATGACAAGTGTTTTAAACTCAGGATTTGGGTGGCCAAGGTGAAACTGAAGCTCTCACAAAATGACATTTGAGACAAAACATGAAGGCAGAAAAGCAGAAGACACCAAGTGAGAGGACGTGGCCTCACGCTCTGACCCTGCCTTATCCCACGAGCTGGAAGAAGTCAGCCAGCAGAAAGCCAGGGGCTCTCCTTGTTGCCTTCAGTGGCAAGTCTCCCAACACTCTGCCCTTCTTTCCCACCAAACAAGGCCTGTTAGAACCTACAAAGCATCACCACAAATGCCCCTGCACCAGGCATTCTTCCCAAGGAAAATGAACAACCAAATGTGGCCAACACAGGCTCACACCCCTCATCCTCACTGTGGGGGAAGACTTTTTCATTCCCTCTTCTTTGGGAAATCTTGCATGACCAAGAAGAATTAGATAACTAAATAAGAATGAAAAGAATGAAATTCAAGAAACCTTTGCTTCTCAGCTATGTCACAACGTTCAAAAGTTCTCAGCCCAGCCTCTTTCATTCCCATCCAATGGGGTTACCTGAGCAGAGGGAGCCTTTACAGGCAGGGAGTTCCTGATCTCCCGGATCATCTTCTCAATCTCCAGGCCAAGATCCAGCGCTGGTGATTCCTCTTGCGCAGGTGCATTCTGCGCTGAGCTGGAGGCCGTTGGTGCTGCACAGCCAGCACTGCCAGCTGGAGCATGCGGGGCTGAAGTGCCCGCTGCGGCTGCAAGAACCCAAACACGGGAGTCAGGCTCCAGAATGTGGCTTTGGGACGCAGAGCTCTATTGCTGCCTTGGATCACAGATCACAGGAAGCACACAGGAAAACCAGGCAGAGAATCTTTTGACTTTCTAGGTGCCCCTTCCTAGTAGGCTTGACAATTTCTGTCTCAGAACGACAGAGCATTGTTTGAAAACACTTCAAACGGTCGCTTTTCATGACCTTTTGGAAAAGCAAGGCTAGAACTCTTCTCCTACCTGGTGGGTTGGAGGCTGGGGGCTGCTGCTCCCTGTGGAGCTGCTGGAAGCTGCAGGGCTGCATCCAGAGCAGCTCCCAGTCGAGGGGAAGCAGCTGCTCCCCATAGAGCTCCTGCATGCGGCTGCGGGGCCCCTTCCATCGGGGCAGCAGCAGCTGCTCCCCGTGGAAGCCCTGGAAGTGGCAGGGCGGGACCTGGAGCAGCTCCCGCTCGGCGGGCAGCGGCCGCTCCCCGTAGAGCTCTTGGAAGCGGCTCGGCCCCTCCCGCCGGGCCGGCCCCGGCCGCTCCCGGTGCAGCAGGTGGAAGCCGCAGGGCGGGCGCCGGGCGAGCGGCGGCCGCTCCCTGGGCAGCGGCTGGAAGCGAGCGCGCCCGTGCCGCTCGTCCGGCAGCGGCCGCGGCCCGGGGAGCTGCTGGGAGCCGCAGGGCGGGCGCCTGCGCCCCTCCGGCCCCGCCGCCCGCCGCTGCGTGTTGGCCGCGCTCCGGCGCCTGATGCGGAGCAGGAGGTCGGGGCGGTCGCGGCGAAACCAGGGGTTCCTATAGTGGACCCAGGCCCCGGCATCGCCCGGTGCAGCCGCGCCAGCCCGGCCCGGCACCTTGCAGAAGCCGTAGCGGTAGAGCTGGCGCACGAAGCTGCGGAACTGCGTGGCTCTGAAGGCGTTCGGGGCCGGTCCCTGGGCACCGCCCGGCCTGAGCAGCTCCCGCTCGAACAGGGAGCGGTCTACGAGCAGCCCCCGGGCCTCGCTGTCCCAGCGCAGGGAGCGGACGCGGGGGTCATTCACCAGGCTCCAGAGCTTGGCGGGGAAAGTGCCGGCGCCGAGCCCGGCAGGCAGCGGCAGCTGCGCCATGGCGTCCATCGCCGCCTTGGCCACAACGCCCGGAGCGCAACGGCCGCGGCTGCGCCGGCGGCGCGCGGCCTGAGGGGGGCGCTGCGCTCGGCCCCGCGCGCGCCCGGCTCGGCAGGGACAAGCACTCGGAGCCGGCGTGAGTCATTGAAAACCGATACAGTCACGGACAAAGACCCTCTAACTAATTAAAGTTAGAAAGTGGTATGTTTATTCACCGGCGGGCGGCATGGGAGTCATCTCCGAAAGGCGTGGCCGCCCCGAACAAGGCTCTTTGCTCTCTATTGATTTTCCAAGATCTTACCTACAATACATATGCATAACCCCAGCACCTCCCATCCCCGCTCTGTATTAAAATGAGGCTATTAGTCCTTCATGCGTGTGCAATCCTTCTCTTGAATTGGGTCGGTGGTCTCAAATTGGGTCAGTGGTCTCAAAGGATGAAGTCAGGAGAGTCTTCATCAGGTCTCTGTGACCCTCTGGCCTTCTTCCAACCTTTAAATACTCTCCGTATAGTCTCTGTGTCATGATGCATTGCAATCAAAGATCTCTTGCTTTCTAATTTTTTTCTTCTTTTCTTTAAGCCATGGTGTTTCAATAATTGTGCAACTGAAGTTCATCTCTAAAGGCACAGGCAATATTTCTTGAACAGTAGTCAAGTTTGCCTTTATATGTTGCTGGGATACAACATGTGCCTAATAGGAAAAATCACATTCTTCCATTTTCACAAAGTTACAAATGCACAAGTTAAATGAAGTTTTCATACACAGTTGCATTTGTAATTTTTAGCATCTGAATCAGAGACTCACAGGAGATAAAATCATAAGCTTTCCCTTGGCACTTCTATTTACCAGTCACATTCTAATGCAGTGGTGCTGCATTAGCTGTGGCTATAGTGATGGTCATAAATGCCACAACTTTCCAGGCTATACCTATTTGATTACCCATTACAATTACAAGCTTTCCTATTTTTCAAAAAGTTGTGTTATTATACTTATCATTTATTTTCCCAAGAAAGTTTTAATTTTAGTTCATTGTCATCACCCAATATAACTTTCCCAATATAAGTTTCTCAGGAGCTTTCTTCACTCGTGAGTGATGGATCCAGGTGCTTTGTTCCTTGATCTTGATTGTATTAAAGATGATGAGGAGCACTTGGAATGGTCTCTCCCACTGTGGTTCCAAAGTTTTTTCTGCAAAAGACTTAATGAATACATAATCCCCAGGCTATACATCATGTACTGGTCCATCTAGTTCTCTGGTTTGAGCCCCAGTTTTATAATTTGCTGCTTAATTTGCTGCACAATTTTGAAATAAAATATGCCCCCCTATCTAAAAACATTGTGGCTGGGACTCCAAAGCATGGTATTATTTCTTATAAGACTGCTTTGGTTACCTCTTGCACTTTGGCAGTTCTGGTAGGGAAAGCTTCTGGCCACCCTGAAAAGGTGTCTGTTAATACCAATAGGTATCAGTACCCTCTTTTCCTGGGTAGTACTGAAAAATCAATTTGCTATTGCTGCCCAGTACATATCTTTTCCCCATCTGCCCAAGCCTTGGTTTAAAAATATTCTTGGGATTATTTTGGAGGCAAAGGCTACCTTGGCAAGTCACCTAAATTACTATATTTTACAAATTTCAAGCTATGATTCTATCTTTCAAATAATTATACAAATCATCTATTCCCCAATGTGTTTTTCCATGTTCCTCTTTCACTAATGACTACAGCACGTAAGAGGGGAATACAAGTCTTCCTTTCCTTTTATCTGTAATAGCCCACCCCTCTTGTCCTTTATACTGTGCTTTGGCTTACCTTCAATGAAAATTTGCTCCTCTGGAATTAAGGCTGCCTCAACAGTTTCAACAGTTACCTCACCTTTAGCGGTTTCTTTTGCCTTTCTGCCCGCCAGCTTGTCTTCTTCCTCCAATTCAGAGCTCACTTTTTGGTGTGCTTTGATATGCATGATGGCTACATTTTCAGGTAGCTGGACTGCCTCCAACAGTTTTATTATCTCTTATGCATGTTTAATACTTTTTTTTCTTGTCAATTCAACAACCCTCTTTCTTTCCAGACGGCTCCAAGTGCATGAACTACCCCAAATGCATACCTTAAGTCTGGGTAGATATTAACTTTCTTTCCTTTTGCCAGCTCTAAAGCCCGAGTTCAGGCAGTTATTTCAGCCTTCTGTGCCGAGGTGTTGGTTGGTAATGGTCCAGACTCTATGACCTCTCTGCTCATGGTAACCACATACCCAGCATGCCTTCCACTGATGACACAGCTGCTTCCATCGGTGGACCAGGTCTCAGTATTCTCTAGCAGGGTGTCCTTCAGATCCAGGCAACTGGAGCAGGTGGCTTCGATGGCCTCCAGGCACTCATGGATCACTGGTTCTCCCATGCTCCCGCTGAGGAAGGAAGCTGGATTCACAGTGTTAGTTACCACAATCTCAACATCATCTTGTTCTACCATTATGGCTTGGTACTTCAGGAATCTCTGTGGGGAGGGCCAATGTCCCCCTTTCACTTTTAGGACTGCAGACACTGTGTGGGATACTAGCACGGTCATCTTCTGGCCTAGGGTGAACTTGGGTGCTTCTTGGGTGTTCACTGCCACTGCTGCAATGGCTCTGAGGCACCCTGGCCGTTCCTTAGCTGCTGCATGCAGCTGCTCAGGCGACTGCCCTGTGACACGACCCCAGGTTTTGTGCTGGTATTCCCAAGGCAATCCCCTGCTTCTCATGTGAAAACAAAAAGAATGGTTTACACACGTCTGGAAGTCCCAGGGCTGGAGCTGATACGAGGGCCTTCTTTAGCTGGTCAAAGGCTCGAGTTGCTTCTTTTGGAGATCCCTGCTCCCTTCCGTGATCAGGGCATACAGAGGTTTAACAAACAACCCATAGTTAGAAATCCACAGTCTGCACCAGCCTGTCATGCCTAGAAAAGTTCTCAGTTCTTTTACTGTCTGGGGTTTTGAGGTCTGGCATATTGCTTCCTTGTGATCCTGCCCTAAGGTTCTTGGTCCAGTACCAACCTCGTAGCCCAAGTAAATAACTGTCTGCTTCACCATCTGGGCTTTCTTCTGGGATATGCGATACCCCTGTAGGCCCAAAAAGTTTCGGAGGCTTACCATCCACTCCAGACATGCCTCTTGAGTTTTGGTAGCTATCAGGAGGTCGTCCACATACTGTAACAGTTGTCTTCCTGATGGAGCTTCCCAGGATTCCAGATCTTTTGCTAGTTGTTCTCCAAACAAGGTGGGCAATTTTTTTTTTTTTTTTTTTTTTTTTAAACTCCTGCAGAAGCACTGTCCCTGTGAGCTGAGTTTTTTAGTCAAATGCAAAAATTTTCTGGCTGGCTTCATGGAGAGGAAGGCAAAAGAAAGCATCCTTTCAATCTAAAACAATAAACCATGTTAGTTCAGGTGTTAAACAAGTTAACAAAGTGTAAGGGTTGGGAAGCACTGGGTATAAATCCTCAGTTATCCTATAAACAGCTATGATCCATCAGGCTTTTTAGCAGGAAAAAAAATTCAATCACTGGGCTAATCCCTTAACTGTTCTTCAGGGGGTATTGCTTAACTCGAACTAGTTGTTTTTGTTTGTTTGTTTGTTTTTTAAACTTAACTTGCTCTGAGGGTGCATTCTTTGCTCTCCTGGTATGTTAGAAGCTCAGACCCCAGAAAATACATGATCTATTATTTTCCTGTAAATCTCACCTTCACTTTTAACTTTAGCCTCATTAGTTATCTACATCAAGCTTAACAATTCCACATATTGTTGGTCCTCAACCTCCAAAGTAATCTCTCTCTTTTTTTTTTTTTTTTTTTTTTTTTTTTTTTTTTTTTTTTTTTTTTTTTTACCTCTAACAGTTCCAATAGATCCCTGCCCAAAAGTGCTGATGGAGCCTTGGACATATATAAAAACCTGTGAATTCCCAAATGTTTCCCAAGTTTATATTTCAATGTCTTTCCTTTATGGGGAAACATCTTACAAGTAATGTCACCAGAGAATTAATATTCCATGTTTTCTTTGTAGGTTCCATTCAACACAGCCTAAAAATATATGTTTCAGGAAATAATTGTAAGCTGAATTATTAAGTTAAAAAATGCAGCAGAGGCCTGTTGTAGCTGTCTATGTACATAAACACATTTGCTCTCTCATCTCATGAGTCATTCTGCAAGTTGCAAGAAACAGCTGAGTGCTCTCAGTAACTCCAAGTAACTCATTCCTTCTACCATCCTGAGTGGATGGGCAAAAGTAACATGAAACAATATAAAGAACTCTTCAATTCCATCAAAACTTAACTCTTAAAAGATCTGTTTTTATTCAGGGGAAGCAGATGTACCAAACACACAGGAGAACAGGATTTTCAACAGCGCTCTTTGGTCTGGCAGTTGGTATGGTCAAGAACTGCTTTCCTCAGGAACTGAGGGATAATCCCTCTCAAAGCCTCCAGGACTGCATGATGAGTAAAGCCTGGATTGACCAACTTGCATTCCACCTGTTAGATGGTAATCCTTTGTTCTGGTTTAGGGACAAATTTGGGAGAAAACCCCTGAATGGGATCCCTCCGGGAAGCAAACCCAAATGGCCCCTCCCTCCAACTGGTCTGGTAAAAATCTTCTTTGGAGAAAAGTGGAAAAACTATTTTACTTAACAAACAAAGTGCATACCAGTATAAAGACTGAATAATATGAAACAATAAAACCTCTCGTTCTGGAGTGAGATGGCAAATTGAGAAGGTTCTTGCCGTGGGTGGAGCTCGGCTCTCTCTCAGTCTCTCCTCAGTCTCAGTCCCAGTCCCTCCGGCGCTGCTGGAAAATGCCGAGGTCCAGGCCCCGGTGGGCAGCAGGTGCAAGCCCCCAGTGCTCCCCTGGGTTTTTTCAGTCCAGAGCAGGTTTACACAGTTCCAAGAAAAAGGAAAAAGCCAGGGCAAGGAACTTCTCTGCCCTAGCTAGCTGAAACCAACCAAAAGGAAAAGTAAATCTCTGTCCTGCAGTCTCTCCAAGCCTCCGCCGAACACCGGGTCTGGAGAGGAATGTGTAGGAGTCAGGCACTTTTCACAAAAAACCCTCTGTGCTTCTCCTTGCTCTCAGAACCAGTCTTAAAGGCACAGAACTCAATAAACAGCAAAAACAGAACAGACGACAGGGGAAACAAGCATCATAAAGTCACCCTAGGACACACACAGACTTCCAGAGCTCTGCCCAGAGCCAACAGGGGAAGTGCAGGAAAGAACAAACACAAACAAAAGAACCCAACAGCGACAACCACCAAGAAAAAGGGCACTCTGCCCCCAGCAGAGCTGCTCCCTCCTTCAGAAGTTTCAGCTGCACTAACATACAGCACAGGAGACTGCAAGCAATGACCATTCCTCAGGCACATCTGCTGCACAAGCAGCTTGAGGACAGCCTCCTGGAAGGATTCTTCTCATCCCAGTGGAGAAAGGCCTCTTTTCATTTCTTTTTCTTTTTTCTTTTCGTTCCTTCTTTCATTCTTTGTTTCTTTCTTACTCTTTCTACCTTTCTTTCTCTCTCTCTCTTTCTTTCTTTCTTGGAACCAGCTGACCTTATTCTCCCAAACACTCGCCTCTCCACCTCAGCCCTGCTACACAATTGCTACAAGCACCAGCACCCACCCAAAACTGCCTCCTGCTTGCCCACCCCCTACTCCAAAACCCCATCCCCCCTTTCAATCCCTATCCCTCCCAACTTTCTCAAACCCAATCACACTGCAATCCCCACATTACACTGTTTCATGCCATGCCACACCATACCAGACCACGCCACGTCTTCAGGCCACCACCTGCAACCAGCCCTTGCACATTTCCAGCCATTCCAGGCCAGACGCAGCTTTTCTGCCCACTCTGACCCAGGGCACAGGAGTGGCACAGCCCCAACGTTCCCCTCTCTGGGATATAACCGTGCTGGCAGCTCCAACGTTCCATGCCTTGGACATGCTCCAAGGGAAGCGTCCAGAGCCACACCCAGTCATCAAACTGACAGCCACTGAGCACCCCGGCCTGCGCTGATGTGCAAACCTCTGCACTCAGCTCGAGCAAGGTCCTGCGGGCCACCTCCACAGTGCTGTTCTGGAAAAAAAAGAGAGAGAGTCAGAGACTTGCTCTTTTGTATGTTTCTTTATTATCAAGCTTGGCCTTGGGGGAGAGCTTGCTTGCTCTCTTGGCAACGTGGAGGAGGAGGTACACACAGCTTCGCTCCACAGCAAAGCTGGGGACTCCCACCCCCCCTCACGGGGTTTTTCCCCTTGCCGGGGAGTCCGTTTCGCGTCGCTGATCAGGGGTCATCCAGCGATGGGGGACTCCTTCTCAGGTCACGGCGACTAAATAAAACTGCTTCGGCGGACCCCCGTACCTTTTGCACTAGTCTAAAGTGCGACTTCAGTCCTGGATTTTACTTTGGTTCTCTGCTTTTTAGAGTCTCTTGTTCTTGAGTTGTTCCCAGAATTCCAGTGTTCTTTTTATTTGCATATTCAGACACTATCCGGCGAATGGGAGCAGAGATACAGGTAATAAGGTGAATTCTTAATTAACAAACAAGTAAATAAGGTGATTAATCAATATTAAAACAGGAATAAGGCAAATTCTTTATACAGAACTAGCATTAACAATCTTAATGGAATTACTTAACAATTAAGTAACTAAAACATAGATTATTTGAATAGAACTTATTTATAACAACTCCCCCCTCTATTTCTTTGATCGAGCTTTAGCTCGCATCAATTTGTTACCTCTTCTTCTTGAAAATAAATTTTTCTACATTTTTGGAACTTCTCATATATTTCTTTGGCATTCTCATGTTCAGGGTCTTGACTCTCTATCACCATCATTTTGGTTTGTTTTTGACTGGTTGCTTTAGGGATCTGGATACTGGCTTGGACTGTGGAGGTAATTGTTCGAATTAGATATGGGATTAGACAGGGTAAAAACATTAACCCGGTGATTGAGCAAATTATCATAAACCCAGCTTTCTTCCACCAATCCCTTTGAATGACCAAAAACTATTCCACCAGTTGGTGTCCATTAGAGGAGTCCACTCTTGATTTCCCACATAGGCTAGCTTTCTGATTTCTTTTGAGATGTTTTTAATTACTGCGCTTTTATCATCAATTTCTAAACAACATTCAGACGAATTAAATTTACCACAGATTCCTCCTTCATCTGCTAAAAGGTAGTCTACAGCAAGACGTATTTGGTATATTACAGCTCTTGTTTGTGTTAGTTGGTCACTGATGTGGTCTAATGCGAGAGCTGTTCGGTTAGATACCATTTCTAGGACAGCCTGGAGCCTGATGATTCTATTTAACATGTAGATTGGAGTGCGATACCCCCAGGACCCGTCCTGTGCCCATGTAGC
This sequence comes from Hirundo rustica, assembly GCF_015227805.2. NCBI lineage: Eukaryota > Metazoa > Chordata > Aves > Passeriformes > Hirundinidae > Hirundo > Hirundo rustica. The sequence goes on along the minus strand of NW_026690296.1, from coordinate 38,622 downwards.
TGGTCCATAGGTTTTAATGATTTCTTCTGGGGTCCATATTTTTCCTTTCCATTTTTGGTCTCCACCAATTGTTAGAGTATCTCTTTTCTTTCGTTCGACTTTTCCCAGATTGTCATATACTGGGACTCCTAGGTGTGCTCCTAATCTCTTGGGTAATAGGAAGAAAGCTGGCTTTATGATCCCTATTGTACAGCTTCCTGACCAATCCCCAGGCAATTTTGTATAAGCAGTATCCCCACAGATCCAGAACAGGTGATTTGGAGCTTCCCAGTAATCTTCCCTAGTTTCAAAAGGCTGTTGCCAAAACCGAGACAGTTCTTTTATTCCCCAAAAAGGATTTATAGCTTTGTCAATACATTCATATAATTCATACCTCTCATTATAGATACATTTTTCTGTGTTCTCAGTTGACCAATACTTGTTAGGCCCTTTGGGAACCCATTTAGCACTTGAGTTTATCACTATTATATACCTTTTACACATTAATTTTCCTACACGGGTTTGATACCTGGTTCCTGTCCTCATGATACATTCTTCCCCAATGATTTTAGATTTGAGATCCCACTTCTCTCTTCCTCTTGTTCTTAGACTTCGTGTATTCTGTTCAGTTTGCTTCCATTTTAGAATTTCTAGAGGGCTTAAACTAATTCCCTCCCAAGGCCATATTTCAGACATTTGTGTACCTCCACATATCCAGCACTCGGTTAAATTTAATTCTCGACTGATTCTTTCTACTAAGTCAATGAACAGGTTTTTTCCTGATGGGATGTTTAGGCTTTTTTCAATTTTTGTTGTCAACACTTTTTCTTTTATTATATCTCTCAATCCTTTGTGATCTGCTTCAAAGCATAACCAAGTATCTCCTATAGGACATTCCCCAAATAGGCGCTGTGCATAACTAGCTGTGTTTTTTGTGGTCCAATAAACTTTTCCATCCTCTTGGCAAGTATTCAACTGGGAGTGGTCAAAGCAGTTTGGGTTCACGTTAGTATGGACCCTGAATAAGGATCTGAGATCCTCTCCATCGTACACTGGATGGTAGCAGTTAGTACAGGCTTTTGTTTCATAGGTGTGCTTTATGAACATCATCAGTACGATCCCTCCCAAGAGTCCGGTATGGGCCATCCTTCCTGGATCTCTTGCTCCACCCGGCCTTGCCTCTTGGAGTGGAGAGGTCTGCTCAAGAACCCACTTACATGCTTCCACTTCCCTTCCCTATTAATTTAGTTGCCTTTAGAGAATGTTCTGTAGGAGATTTACTCCTTTTTTTTTTCAAAAAAAACTTATACTCTTTTAATTTTTCTATTACTTAAATTTGTTCAAACTGCTACTTATAGAACTTAACAACTTTTAAAATTAGCATTAAAAAATCTTAAACTTATTTAAATCACTATTTATAAAACTTAAACAATATTTTAAATTAATATAAAAAACCTTATACCTTTTTTTAATATATCTATTACTTAAACTTGTTTAAATTGCTACTTATAAAACTTACAATCTAAAAATTAACATATAAAAACCCCTAAAACTTACTTAAATCCCTACTTATAAAACTTGAACTATATGTAAAATTAATACAAAAAAACCACTTTATATCCTTTTTAATATATCTATTACTTAAACTTATCTAAATTGCTAATTACAAAAACTGACTTAGGTTTACATAAATTAACTCTTATTGTGCTCCCCCCCCCTGCTTTTTTTGAGTCCGTTGATTTGGGGAGAAGCAACTGAAAAAGGTTTTCACAGTCTCTGTTATCTCTTATTTCTTTTTAAAGGTTAATTTCAAGTCTTTCAGGTGTGGTGTTACTGTCCACTCGGTTTCATCCAGTGAGGGTGCTGAACTCAGGTTCTCTCCAGGAGGGGGTACTGGCCCTTTAACTCTGGTGATGTGGGTCCATCCTTTTTCTTTAGTGCGCACTGCTGTGTGAGTTGTTAACAGTACTTGGTAGGGACCTTCAAACTTCGGGGTCAGCGGGGTATTAGTCCACGTTTTGATCAATACCCAATCTCCAGGATTGATATTATGCACATTTGCATCCAAAGGGGAAGTTTGAGGAAGATAGCCTTTCTTTCTGAGATTTTCTAGGGTTTGTCCAATGGTTTTTAGATATTTTCTAGTGACTTCCTCTCCTTCCAGGTAGTCTTTAGAACTATAAGGAGATAACAAAAAGGTAAGTCCAAATAACATTTCATATGGTGACACTCCTATATCTGCTCGTGGCTGTGTTCTGATTCGTAATAATGCTAGGGGTAAGCATTTAAGCCAATTTAGTTGAGTTTCTGCTATTAGTTTAGTCAGTACATTTTTAATGGTCTTGTTCATCCTTTCTACTCTGCCTGAGCTTTGGGGATGCCATGGGGTGTGTAACCTCCATTTATCCCTAAGGCTTGTGTTACCTGTTGTAGAATTTGTGCTGTGAAATGTGGCCCTCTATCTGAATCAATATTATTTATCAGCCCATACCGAGGGAGGATATCTTCTAATATTATTTTTGTTACTACTTCTGCTGTTTCTCTTTTTGTAGGGAATGCCTCTACCCAATGGGTAAGGTGATCTATGATCACTAGCAAGTGTTTGTAACCTTGAACAGGGGGCATCTCAGTAAAATCAATTTGCACATTCTGGAAGGGCCTTAAGGCTAACTCCCTCCCTCCAGGCTCAGTCTTCCTCATAACTTTTTGATTTATTTTCTGACATATTATACATCCTTGAGTAACTGCTTTTGCTAATTCGTGTACTCCAATACATAGGTTTTCCCTTAGGAAATGGTCACATAACCCCTGGGTTCCCCAGTGGGTTAAATTATGTATTTCTGTAAGTATTTTTCGGGCTAGGGCTTTATTCAAGAATTTCCGTCCGTCAGCTGTTAACCACACTCCATGTTCCCCCTGGTGTAATCCTAATTCTTTTATTGCTTTCTGCTCTTTTTCACTAAACACCTGCTCTATCCCTTCTTCTTTTCTTGGTATTTTCTCCAATTTGAGGATTTTTACTGGTTCTCCTGGTTCTAAAGCTGCCTCTCTGGCTGTTTTATCAGCTAACTGGTTTCCCCTTATCTCGGGCATATTTCCCTTTTGATGCCCTTTTATGTGGACTACTGCAATTTCTACTGGTTTTTGTAAAGATTTTAACACTGACTTTATTAATTCTGTGTGTATTAAGTCTTTCCCTTTTGAATTCAAATATCCCCGTCCTTCCCAAATTTTCCCAAATGTGTGCACAATACCAAAGGCATATCTAGAGTCTGTGTAAATGGTCCCTCGGTCATCTTTAAGTAAGTCTAGCCCTCTCTTAGTGCATATATTTCACAGCACTGCGCTGACCAATTACTTGGTAACTTTCCCTTTTCTAAGACTTCCATTTTCTCTCCCTCAATCACAGAGTATCCGGATGTTCTTTTCCCTTCCACCACTCGGGATGACCCATCTGTGAACAATACTCTCCCATATGGAAGGGGTGTGTCTTCTAAATCTTCTCTCACTTTTGTCTGCATATCAATGAGTTCTAGGCAATGGTGTTCTATCTCTTCAGTGGGCTCGCCAGAGAGAAATTGGGCTGGATTTAAGCTTTTTGATGTTGTTAGTTCTAGGTTATCTGTATTTATTAGTATAATTTCATATTTTAGGATTCTAGAATCTGTGAGCCACTTTTGAGCTCTCTGGCTTAAGATTGTTTTCAAATCATGTGGAGTATGTATCTTTATCTTTCCCTGTAATGTTAACTTTTGAGCCTCTTCTATCAAAATAGCTGCAGCTGCGACTGCTTGGAGGCAAGCTGGCCATCCCCTGGCCACTGGATCTAATAGTTTTGATAGAAATGCTACAGGCTTTTGGTATCCTCCCCATTCTTGGGTTAAAACTCCATATGCTATCCCTTCCTCGGTGTTTACAAACAAATCAAACTCCTTTTTAAGATCTGGTAAGCTTAAAACTGGTGCTGAGGATAATTTCTCTTTTAGATCTTGTAGCTGCTTCTCGTCACTCTCTGTCCAATTCATTGGTTCCTGGTCTATTAATTTATCATAAAGAAATTTGACCCCTTGAGTGTACTTATCTATCCAGTGCTTGCAGTATCCAAACAGGCCTAGAAGTTTCCTTACTGTCTCTCTTAGTTTTTGGAGGTGATATAGATACTATTCCTGAAATTCTTGCAGGGCTTAACCTTTTACTCCCCTTTCCAATTATGTGTCCTAAATAAGTGACTTCAGTTTCTACAAACTGTAGTTTACTTTGAGATACTTTTAACCCCTTTTCTCCAAAAAAGTTTAGAAGTTGAATACTTACATTTTTAACTTCTTTTCTGTCTCCCCTGATATTAATAAATCATCCACATATTGCAAAATTTGAACTCCTTCTTTGGGACTAAACTGTTCTAATAATGTCTCTAGGGCCTGTCCGAAGATATTTGGCGATTCCGTATATCCCTGCGGTAACCGCGTCCACCTTAGCTGTTGTTTTCTTCCCCTGTCTGGATGTTCCCATTCAAAGGCGAACCAATCCCTACACTCTTCTGCTAGGGGACATGCCCAGAAAGCATCCTTTAAGTCTATCACTGTGAACCAGGTATGCTCTCTTGGAATTTTACTCAGCAAGGTATAGGGGTTAGGTACTACTGGGTGTCGAGCAATAGTTCTTTTATTTATTTCTCTCAAATCCTGGACTAATCTAAACTTTCCCTCATCTTTCTTTATGGCCAATATAGGGGTGTTATGAGGGGACATACAGGGTTCTAGGATATTCTCTTTTAAAAGATGCTCAATTACTGAAGCTAGCCCTTTCTTTCCTTCTGGTGACATTGGGTATTGCTTGACTCTGATGGCAGGGGTATCTTTTTGCATTTCTATCTTAATGGGAGGGATATCTAAACACCCATCTTTTCCCTCTGTAGCCCACACTTCTGGATTTATCTCTTGTATATCCCCTTGGGTCAGTTTCATGATATGCACAACCATTTTTCCATCTTTTGGGATAACTCCTACTCGGAGCTGCACTTGTAAGTCTCTGCCTAGTAAATTGGTTTCTGTATGTGGTAAACAAAGAAAATCAGCTACACAATACTTTGAGTTCCCTTTTATCTCTACTCCTTCAATTATTAATGCTCGAAAGGGCCTCCCTTCAGCCCCTAACACTTCACAAGTTTTTGTCCCGATTGTTACCCCTGTTGGTAATTTCCTTAAACTCGACCTATCAGCTCCTGTGTCTACTAAGAATTCATATTCTTCACTTTGGGGCCCCACATCAAAGTTTACTAGAGGCTCATCTTGTTGTTCCATTGGGTCCCCTATTTTATAGAGCCTCTGACACCCCTAATCCTCCCCTTTCAGCACCCTCTCCAGGGCATCTTGCTCCCTTGCAATAGCTTCATCAAGTGATAATTTCTTACAATCCCTTTTTAAATGCCCTATTTCACCACAGTAATAACAAGTTCTATTCTCTCCTGGGTTACTTCTTTTTAAATTTACCCACGGTGGTACTATGGGTGACTTTGGTTCTTTAAATGAGGGTCTTGGTCCTTCCTCACTAGATTTCAAAGAGGAGTTTCTCTGGTTTTCTGCTACTCCAGTACTTTCTCTTGCTACAGCTACCATAATGCGAGCCTTGGCTCTAGCTTTTTCTTCTTCTCTCCTCAAGTAAACTTTTAAGGCTTCTTTTAATAATTCATTAATACTTTTCTCCTGCCAATCTTCAATTTTTTCTAATTTTCTCCATATATCTGGCCATGACTTTGTTACAAACTGCACTTTTAGAATTACTTGTCCCTCAGGACTATCAGGGTCTATGTTTGAATATAATTGAAAATTTCTTTTTAATTGATTTAGCCAAGTGGCAGGAGTCTCATCTTTTTCTTGGGACCCATCAAAAGCTAATTTAGTATTATTCCCTCTGGGGACAGACTCTCTTATGCCTCTTACTATCAAGGACCTATAGTCTCTCATATTTTGTCTTCTTCTCGATTTGGGTCCCACCCCGGGTCAGCTATCGGTAATTTATGATCTCCAGGTGGCCCTAACCTATTTTCCCTTTCCCAAATTCTGATACTTGCTGTTCTGATCATTTGTATTTCCTCAGGGGAGAACAAGATGTTTAATATAGAATTTAACTCTCCCCATGTATAAACATTGGGTCCAAGGAATTGGTCTACCTGTGTGGCAATACCTATGGGATCTTCAACTAAATTTCCTAGCTCTTTCTTAAATCCTCTTACCTCAGAGGCTGTTAATGGGGCATTTACAAATCCTACTCCTCCAATCACTCCTCCCATAGGCACTTCCCTGAGGGGAAAAAGTCTTTCTGGCTTTAAGGCTTTTGATCTGGTGTTACAATAGAGTACTTCACTTACATTATCAACTGATAACACTGTCTGGGTTAGGAATGCCTGGGGGTTTCCAGGAGAATGGGATGACTCATGAGTGTCTGTAGGGGTTTTGGTTAACTCCCAATTAGGGGGTGGCAGAGGAATTACTGTAGGTGAGGGGCAGGTAGTAAAATCTGTAGGAGGAGAATCGAGGATGGTACTGTGGGAGGAAGGGGGACTAGGGAAGAGGTTGTGTTTTGGGAAACTGAAGGGGTTATAACTGGGGCTAAAGAACTTTGACTATTGGAAGGAGGTGGCAAAGGGGCTGTTGGGAGAGTAGGGGGGAAGCCTCATGCAATCATGGAAACCATTACAACACTCTAGGGCCTCATGGAACTGTGGTGACACCAAGTTGGCTGGGGGTGTTGCTCTGCTGGAGAGTAGGAGGGCTGTGCACAGGGACCTGGACAGGCTGCATCCAGGGACCAAATCTAACAATATGAGGTTTAACTAGTCCAAGTGCTAGGTCCTTCACTTGGGACACAACAACCCCTGCAGCGCCACAGGCTGGGGACAGAGTGGCTGGACAGCTGCCATGCAGAAAGGGAGCTGTGGGGACTGATGGACAGCAGGCTGAACAGGAGCCAGCAGTGTGCCCAGGTGGCCAAGAAGGCCAATGGCTCCTGGCCTGGATCAGGAACAGGGTGGACATAGGACCAGGGCAGTGATTCTTCCCCTGTGCTCAGCACTGGTTGGGCGGCACCTCGAGCGCTGTGTCCAGTTCTGGGCCACCGATTAAGAAAGGACATGGAGGGGCTGGAGCGTGTCCAGAGAAGGGCAACAAGGCTGGTGAGGGGTCTGGAGCACAAGTCCTGTGAGGAATGGCTGAGGGAGCTGGAGTTGTTTATCCTTGAGAAGAGGAGGCTCAGGGGAGACCAGGCAGTGTCAGGGCACAGGTTGGAATTGATGATGTCCGAGGTCTTTTCCAACCTGGATGATTCTGTGATTCTCTGAAACCACCCTTGCAGCAGTTGCAGGATGAGCCCTGGGCGTCCTCTTCAGAAGGTCCAGCAGCCCAGGTCCAGCAGCTTCTCCTCACAGCCTGTCATGGTTTAGGGCAAATTTGGGAGAAAACCCCTGAATGAGGTCCCTCTGGGTAGCAAACCCAAACAGCCCCTCCCCCCAACCACTCCAGTAAAGAACTTCCTCAGAGAAAGTGGAAAAAACTATTTTACTTAACAAAGTGCATACAAGTATAAAGAATGAATAACATGAAACAATAAAACCTCTCATTCTAGAGTAAGATGGCAAATTGAGAAAGTTCCAAAGCTCCAGAGAATGGAACAACAGGGGTATCTCTGCAGAAAACTTGGCTGGGAGATCCTGTAATTCCTTTAAAACCACCAAGAGCTCAGCCCCTCACTGACACAGTCTGTGGCCACAGGGGAGGTGCAGAGAAACAAAATGAGAAATGGCACAATGACATTTCTTTGTAGACAAGATTTTTATGCAACAAAGAAAAAACAACCCAAAATGAACCAACAAGAAATATCAAAAATTACTTTTATTACAAGTGATTTGCAGAAATGGGCGAGAAGTTTAATGTCCCTGACACCATCCAGTCATCATTCTCCTCACTGCAGCCTTGAGCTCCTGGTTCCTCAGGCTGTAGATGAGGGGGTTCAGGGCTGGAGGCACCACTGAGTACAGAACTGACAGGACCAGATCCAGGGATGGGGAGGAGATGGAGGGGGGCTTCAGATGAGTGAATGTGCCAGTGGTGATGAACAGAGAGAGCACAGCTAGGTGAGGGAGACAGGTGGAAAAGGCTTTGTGCCGTCCCTGCTCAGAGGGGATCCTCAGCACAGCCCTGAAGATCTGCACATAGGAGAAAACAATGAACACAAAACAACCAGTTGATAAACAGGCACTAACAGCAAGAAGCCCAAGTTCCCTGAGGCTGGAGTTTGAGCAGGAGAGCTTGAGGATGTGTGGGATTTCACAGAAGAACTGGCCCAGGGCATTGCCATGGCACAGGGGCAGGGAAAATGTATTGGCCGTGTGCATGAGAGCATTGAGAAAGGCACTGGCCCAGGCAGCTGCTGCCATGTGGGCACAAGCTCTGCTGCCCAGGAGGGTCCCGTAGTGCAGGGGTTTGCAGATGGACACGTAGCGGTCATAGCACATGATGGTCAGGAGGGAAAACTCTGCTGAAATGAAGAACAGAAAGAAAAAGAGCTGTGCAGCACATCCTGTGTAGGAGATGGTCCTGGTGTCCCAGAGGGAATTGTGCATGGCTTTGGGGACAGTGGTGAGGATGGAGCCCAGGTCGGTGAGGGCCAGGTTGAGCAGGAAGAAGAACATGGGCGTGTGCAGGTGGTGGCCGCAGGCTACGGCGCTGATGATGAGGCCGTTGCCCAGGAGGGCAGCCAGGGAGATGCCCAGGAAGAGGCAGAAGTGCAGGAGCTGCAGCTGCCGCGTGTCTGCCAATGCCAGCAGGAGGAAGTGGCTGATGGAGCTGCTGTTGGACATTTGCTGTGGCTGCACATGGGAACCTGTTCATGGATAAAGGACAGTGACAAGTCAGCAGAGGCTGCTTTGAGCCAAACCTGGGCCATTCCCTGTAGACTGTCCCGTTGTGACTCACCCACCCTTGTTCCTGCTCTGGGAAAACCTTCACCCAGGTCCCTGCCTGAGCTCCAGTTGTGCTGTCTGAGTGTGCCAGGAGCAGCCAGGCCTGTGCGTGGGGGCTCTCCAGGAGCCATCCCTGCCCCGCTGCCCTGGGTTTGTGGCCATGTGGCAGAGGGACAAGGCTGGATATTCAGGATTTGTCAGTGGAATCACTCCTAATGCAGACAGGCTTGTTCCCATCTGCACTCCCCCTTCTAAAGGACATGGAGAGCAGGAAGGAATTTTAGCCATTATTTTCCTGCCCACACGTCATTCCTGGTTCTCTGTGGTCAGAAATCCCCAGCATTTCTGCTGCACTCAGAGTTTGCCACTGAGAGATGAGAGGCAAAGGATTCCCTGTGGCTTAGGGAAGGTGAGGAGCTGGATGGGCTTGTTCCCAACTGCCCTGGGTTTGCACCTTTGGCTGCAATCAGAGCACAGTCACACTCCCGTGTCACCCTGGGATAAACCAGACCCTGCCCAGAGCAGAGGGATCCCTGAATGTCTCAGCCTCTCCAAAGGTCTCTGGGCAAGGGCTCAGCACCCCCTTCTGCCAAGGACACTCACGGCTCCCTTGGCAAACCCAACAGCATTTCCTCAGCTCTGGCATCTCTGCACTACCATGTGGGACATTCAGGGAACTCCCAGAGGCTCTGGCACAGATTTGCAGCCAGGAGGGCAGCTCAGAGCTTGGAAGGACACAGCAAGGAGATCCCTGGGTGTGCCCATGATGGGATCTCAGGGAGGGGGCTCAGCTCATTCCCCTTTCCCATGGATGCTTTGCCCACAGCCCCACAGGTCACAGGCAAGCTTGGACACCCCATTCCCATGGACACAGCTGCCTGGCAGCAATCCCAAGGGCAGTGCCTGACTCAGCTGCTGCAAATGCCAGAGCCTCCCTGAGAGCACCAGGTGACAGTGACAAGATCAGGGGAGGGCAGAAACAAGAGAAGATGTTGTGGTGCTGTGCCTGGGAGGGCAGGGCAGAGACAGCCGGGCACTCAGGACAGTGTTCCCGTAGCCAGCTGTGCACGGCACCTCCCACACACCAACAGTGCCCTCCTGCCCCCAGCACTGCTCTGTTCAGCCCCCTCTCCTTCCCTGAGCATCTCCCTGTGCCTGGACATTTCCCTGCTGAGAGGAGCCTTGTCCCTGCCAGCGCTCACAGAGCCCATCCCACCCTCTGTGCCCTGGGCCCGGCCCTACAGAAACCTGCCTGTCTGCAGGGCCCTGCCTGGGGCAGGCTCTGTCTGCAGTGGGCAAGGGCAGCTCAGGAGAGCCCTGCTGGGCCCTGCAAAGGTGATGCTGGAGCTGTCCAGGGCTGAGGAGTGGCTGAAGGCCCTTTAGGAGCCTCCCAGCAGGGAGACTGACCACCCAAAGTTACAGTTCTGGAGTCTCTGTAAATGTTGAAACATTACTTTGATGATCCTGTGTGTCCCTTTCAACTCAGAATGTTCTGTGACTCTGGGATTACAATTCCTGTTTTGCTTCTCTCATCCTCCTGTTGCCTATAATCAAAAGAGAAAAAAAAATGCCTTGTAACAGTATTAGAACAGAAAAGTAAAGACCAGACCTTTATTGAAGCTTCCAGTTATCCCAGTGGGGATGGGGCACACCCAGGTCCCTGATTTCAACAATCTATTAAGATTGATTAATTAGGATATTTAACAGGAACAACCAATAGAGAATCAGTTGCCCCAGTTACACACCCCTGGGTCAACCCATGGGAGTAGCTCCGAGGGCTTCTTGGCGCCCCTTTTTTTTATGACTGCTCACACTCAGGTTAAAGGAAAAAAACAAATGGTTCTTCTCATAGGTTCTCTTCCTGATAATAAGACTTTACAGTAGTTAAGGAATGTATTTAGAAACTTATTGTTCCAAAATCTAAGAGAAAGGGTAGGAAACATACTACAGTTAATTAAGGATTGTATTTATCTAAGTATGTCATAGTAGTTGAATGGAATTAATTAGGGATTATAGATTTATGACTATATAACAGTAGATAACAGATCTATGAATATATTAACAAATGTATAAAAAGCAAAAATCTTTTTGTCATCATCCCAACTTTCCCATCCTTCTCCAAGCAGGAAATTAGAGACACTCTCAGGAAATCTCCTGATCTTTACAGCAATCCCAGGCTTACCTTCTTTTGGCAAGTGTCCTCCGGAGCTGTGCCCAGGCTGGTCTGGAGCTGGGAGCAGCCCTGCCCCACACAGCACCTCTCAGCAGCAGCACCTGCCCTGCTCAGGGCGGCTCCTTCCCCCCACAGCTTCTCCCCAGCGCTGGCAGCAGCTCCCCGGGCCGGCTGAGAGCTGTCCCTGGCAGGCAGCAGAGTCCCTGGCCCAGCACAGCGCCCTGGGCTGCAGCACCCTGCTCTGCAGGACAGCCCTGGGCACCCCTGGCTGCAGCCCCGGCTGCTCAGCCCTGCAGCAGAGCCTGGCAACAGGGAGCTGCCCTGGGCTGTGCCTCGGCTGCTGCAGCAGGGACACCCAGCCCTGCCCTAGGGCCACATCCCTGCCCTGCAGCACCTCGGAGAGTCCTCCTGGAAGGGCCCCAAAGCTGTGGGATGTGCCAGCTCCAGGAGATCCCTGCAGGAGCTGCAGCTTCTCTTCCCCCAGCCAGAGAGTGACTGTTCCCAACCCTGTGAGGATTTCTCCTCGAGTGAGCCCTGAGTGAGCTCTGCTCTGTGCTGCCAGCCCAGGCTGAGTTTCACCCCTCTGTGCCCGTGTGCTGTGCCCGGGCTGGCTGCAGGCAGTGCCCCAGCCCTGCTGGGCTGTGCTCAGGAGCTGCTCCTGGGCAGAGCTGTCTCTCTGCAGCGCTGCCCTTGCCAGGAGCTGCCTCTGTGCCAGGAGCCCGGCCCAGCTCAGCAGCACAGACACAGCACAAGGACTTTAATGACCCTCTCGGGCTTTGTGCTGAGGCCCTGAACATCAGTCCCTGAGAGGGAGCTGAAGAAACCTCTCAAGAATTCCAAGTCAGAATCCAACTCCAAAGTTTCTTGAAGTTTTAATGGGTCCCACTGAGGGACAGGACAGAGAAAGTGTCCCCAGGCCCCAGGCAGAGCAGAGAACTGGAGGCAGTGATGACAGGTGGGGACAAAGAGAAGCCAAGTCTTGGTGTCCTGGGGCACAGCAGCCTCTGTGCCACCAAGGGCTGTGAGGAGACACCTTGTCCTGAGGCCCTGGGGCCTCCTGGCACAGCCCCAGCAAGGCTGGGCACTGTCAGCCCCTTGTGCTGCCCTCAGCATCCCCCTCACATCCCAGTGGCCTCAAGGATCTGCTGGAAGGAGTCCCTGGGGAGCCTTGGTCAGCAATGGCCCTGGGGGGCTCCTGAATGCTCCCAGGGACTGCAGGTTTTTCAAAGGACTTTTTGCTTTTGCCTGGGAGTCTGTGAGAGGTTTCTGCAACCATGTCCTCCAATTATCTGCTGTAATTAGTCCCTTGAGAGGCTTTGTGTGTAATGACACTCAGTGAGGCTCATTAATACTTCAAGGAACTTCAGGTTTTTAAAGGTACTTGATGTTTCCCTTTTAAAACTGACTCTATGAGAGACTCTGCAATCATGGCCCCAATTATCTACTTTAATTAATCCCTTGGGATTCTTTGTCAGTAAAAACAGTGGGGCTCATTAATACTTCAGGGTAGTCAAGGTATTGAAGAACTTTTTTTTGGCAGAAAACTGTGTCAAAAAAGACTCTGAGAGGTTTGTGCAATCATGGCCCCAACTATCTGCTTTAATTAGTCCCTTGAGATTCTTAGCCAGCAACAAACCTCAGTGGGGCTCATTAATGCTTCAAGGTACTCAGGGGTAATTTAAGTACTTCTTTTTGCTACTGAGTCTCTGAGAGGATTTTGTGCAATCCTGGCCCCCAATTTTCTACACCAAGGAGTCCATGAGGAGCCTGTGCTGGGGATGGACCTCTGTGGGACCCATTGATGCATTGAGACACTTTGGGTTTTTCTTCTGACTTTGACTCCTGGAAAGGTTTGTGCAATCTCCTCTCAGGCCCTGAGGTTCCAGGGTTTGACACCAAATTCACCATGGGACTCATCAGGATCAAGTAAATCCTGACAAACCATGGCTGTGCCTTGATTTCCCTCTGGTCTAGTGCCATTCATTAGGAAGTTTTCCTGCTGCAGTTATGGAGAAATATTTCAAAGAGCTTCTAAGAAATATGTATTCCTATTTTCAAGGGTGTATTTCATTATTGTTCTCATTACACAAGAGGTGATTGCAGCATTCTGTGGTTGATACTGAACCAGGGTCTCCCAAGGAGGTCTGGCCTGCTCAGAGAAGCTGTGCCTTGAGGTCTGACCCAGTGTGGACAACCTTGTTGCACATTCCCCAACCCCATCCGGTCTCCCCTCACTCACCTGGGACCTGCTTTGCTCAGAGAACTGTCTGCCCACAACCAAAGAGGGGGTTTCTTCTTTTATTTTTGAAGCAATCTAAAACTCCTGAGTTTCCCCAGTGAAAACAGAAACCCTCCTCAAGTGTGTGCCAAGCCCAAGGTGCCACCAAGAGCACTGCAGCCCTGCCCTGGGCCAGGAGTGAGGGTGGATCATCATCCCAACCTGCCCTGGGCCATTGCAAGGGGCTGTGGCCATGGACACTGCACTGACCCCACTGCTGGCTTTGGATCCCTCATCCCTTCAAGTTTCCTTGGAAAGCACCCCAAGGACCCATTTCTGCAGCCAGGTTCCGTGGCCACTTGCATGCAGAGCTGTTGCTGTCCTGGGCTGCCAGGGCAACCCTGAGGACAAAGCGGTGCCGGGGCTGTTCCAGGTACAATTGCACTGACACTCGCTGATGCCCTCAGGTGCCACGGCAGCGGCCACAGGGACCCGTTCCTTGGTTTGGTGCCGTGGCAGCCAAGGCCTGGAGCCGCTGTGATGGTTGGGTGCCATGGAAACCTGCCCTGGGCCCCTTGCTCAGGGCTGGTGTCACTGCCCAGAGCCAGAGGGGATCCCTTGCTGGGGGCTTGTGCCACGGCCACCTGCCCTGTGCCGCGCTGGCTGCTCAGGCACTGCGGAACCAGCAGCAAACGCCACTGCCAGGGCCAAAGGCCAGCTCAGCCAGACAGAAAGGGGCAGTGCTGGGCACTGCTTCCATGGCAGCCCTCCCTGGGACACCACACCTGGGTCACCTGTCATGGAATTGCCATGGAAACCCGGCTGATTGGAAATGCAATGGTGGACAAAGGATTTAGTGGGGCCTGTCACAATAGCACAAAGGGTGGTGGTTTTAAACTAAAGGAAGGGAAGTTCAGATAAGGGGAGATAAGGAGGAAATTTTTGATGATGAGGTTGGTGATACACCAGGACAGGTTCCCAGGGAGGTGGTCAATGCCCCATCCCTGGAAACATTCAAGTCCAGCTGGGACAGGGCTCTGAACAACCTGATCTGGTGAAAGATGTCCCTGCTCATGGCAGGGGTTTGGATGAGATGAGCACTGCAGAGCTCTTCCCATCCAAAGCATTCCAGGATTGCATGGGGAGAAGGGGCTGCTCACTGGACTCCATCCACTCCCTTGACTCCTCCTTGTCTCTGCTGGAGCCCACATCCAGCAGCCAAAGCCAGCCCCTTCTCTGGCCTTTCCCTGCCCTGCCCCAGGGGCTGACAGAGCCAGGCTGGCACAGGTGACCTTTAGGCTTTGCAGGGCTCAGGCACAGCGGCTGGGACAGAGTCAGGGCTGAGGTCACACTCTGTGGGCTGGGGCAGAGCCCAGCCAGAAATGAGCCCTGGAGCAGCAGCTCTGCAGTGGTGGCCACCAGGCCGCCTTGCCAAGGGAGGCTTCTGGCCATGGCCTGGAAGCAGCTGCTGCTGCCAAGGTGCCTTTGGTGCCTCAGGCTCTCCCTGGCACAGCTCCCAGCACGGCACTCTGCACTTGTGCCCGAGGCCTTCACTGTGTTGGGGCTGGCCTGGGGCTTTTCCTGCAGTGGGATCTGCCCTGGTCCTGGCACAGGAAAGGCAGTTCCTGCTGGAGCAGGAGGCTCTGCCTGCAATGGGCTCAAACAACTCCAGCAAGGCCCTGTTTACTTCAAAATTGCTTCCTAGAGCACTATATTCTATAATTGTTATAGCTCCTATACTGTGGAGTAAATAACTCTTTCTTTTATTTACTCTGTAGTGTGAATAAATCTTTCTGTCTAAACCTGATCAGAATCAATCATAGCTGTATTTATATAAATATATCTGGTATTTCTTTGTTAATTCTGTGGGACAAATTGCATTTTCCTTCAGTTACACCTGTCCAATCTTTTACACATAAACTTTCGACTAAGTCTGGGGCTAGGATTGGATCCAGCTGCTCCCAGTCTCCTCTCTTAGATGGAATTTTAAAAGTCTAGGCATCCTGGAGGAGTTTGAGGATCCATGGTGGCTGTTGGGTGTCATTTCTCTACCTCATGACTCAGCAGGAGTTTCTCCAATGAAGAAATAAAGCTTTTGCCTGAAGCTCCCACTCTGCCCATGACAGGAACCCCTGTGAGTGTCTGGGACATCCCGGCTCTTTGGCAGCCTGGGGACTCCTGGGATGTCACCGTGGAGCCCCCGTGAGTGCCTGTGACAGATCGGTGCCTTTGCAGCCCAAGGTCCCCTGGGATGTCACCATGGAATGGCTGTGACTGCCTCTGACCACAGGGCTCTTGACCATCCCCAGAAACCCCTGGGAGGTCTCCATGGAGCCCCTGTCTCTGCCTGTGACATTCCAGCTCTGGAACAGCCTGGAGACTCTTGGAAAGTCCCCATGGAACCCCTCTGAGGGCCTGTGACAACTCGGTTCCTTAGCAGGCAACCATCACCAGCCCCTGTTGCTATGGTCAGTTTCCATGACAACCATCACCAGCCCCTGTTGCTATGGTCAGTTTCCATGGCAACCATCCCCAGCCCCTGTTGCTATGGTCAGTTTCCATGACAACCATCCCCAGCCCCTGTTGCTATGGTCGGTCCCTTGGCAGCTCCATGCAGATCCCATGCCAGGGGTGGTTCCATGGACACCAGCTCAGGCCTGGAGCCAGAGCCCGTTGCCATGGCAACCATTTGCGGTCCCATTCCCAGGGCCATGGGATCCCAGAAGCACAGAATTGGCGGAGTTGGGAGGGACCCATCAGGATCCTCGAGTCCAGCTCCTGGCCCTGCACAGGACACCCCAACAATCCCAGCCTGGGCCTGGCAGCGGTGTCCAAACGCTGCTGGAGCTCCCAGAGCCCTGGAGCTGTGACCCTTCCCTGGGAGCCTGTTCAGTGCCCCAGCAGCCTCTGGGGGAAAAACCTTTTCCTGACATCCAACCTAAACCTGCCCTGACTCAGCTCCAGCCCTTCCCTCCAGTCCTGTCCCTGGGCACCAGAGTGAAGAGGTTCCCACAGCCCCCAGCCAGGGACCCGCTCCCAAGGCTGCTGCCAGGGAAAACAGGGCTGGGACCAGCTGGGATGCTCAGTTTCCACAGGCTGGGATTTAGGAATGGGATTCACCAATTTTGTACTCCTGCAAAAACCATGCCACTGCTCGCTGCTTTCCAGCCTCCCATGCATAGTACAAAAGACAAAGATCCCGGGCTGGGATAAGAACAATTTACTGGGAACAGCAACAAGACAAGGAACCAAGAGGAACAGAAACAATATTCATGACAGAAGGGATAAGACAAACAATAAACAGGGAAAACTACAACAACACTGACTGGAACTTCCCAGCCACATATTTCCTCCTGCTGGGAAAGGACACCCTTGTCCTTGGGAAAAGAGAGTCCCTTTCCTGCCCCTGGCAATGACCGGAGATGGGATCAAATACAATGATGGAACTATGGCCAGACCCTCATGTTCTTCAGTCCCACCTCACATCATTACCACGGGCAGGGAAAGGACAGGTGACTTCTCAGCATGGATCATGGGAAATGTGGGTCACCAGGGCTCTGCCCAATGTGGGTCCTCAGATGGGGGATGAGGTTGGAGACACACATGAAGCTCTTCTGACAATTGGGGCACTTCCAGGACTTCCCTTACCGGTGCCTCCGTTGGTGTTGGCTCAGTTGAGACCTCCGGGTGAAGCTCTTCTCACACTCGGGACAGTCGTAGGGCTTCTCCCCAGTGTGGATGCGCCGGTGCCTGATGAGGTGGGAGTTTTTCTTGAAGCCCTTCCTGCAGTCGGGGCAGTGGAAGGGCCTCTCCTCTGTGTGAGTCCGCTGGTGCACGAGGAGATCTGAGCTGGTCTGAAATCTCTTCCCACACTCTGGACACTCGTAGGGCCTCTCCCCAGTGTGGATCATTTCATGGATGATCAGTTTGGACCTCTGGTTGAAGCCCTTCCCACATTCCCCACACTTGTATGGCCTTTCCTCAGCGTGGATGTTCTGGTGGCAGATCAGGTTGAAGTGTTGGCTGAAGCTCTTCCCACACTGCTCACACTCATAGGGCCGTTCCCTGGTGTGGATCCTCTGGTGGCAGATCAGGTTGGAGCTCTGTCTGAAGCTCATCCCACATTCCCCACACTCGTAGGGCCTCTCCCCAGTGTGGATGCGCCGGTGCCTGATGAGGTTGGAGTTGTGCTTGAAGCCCTGCCTGCAGTCAGGGCAGCGGAAGGGCCTCTCCTCTGTGTGAATCCGCTGGTGTTTGAGGAGATTGGAGCTGGTCTGAAACCTCTTCCCACACTCAGGACACTCGTAGGGCCTCTCCCCAGTGTGGATCATCTGGTGCTGGACAGTGGTGTTGCTCTGGCTGAAGCTCTGTCCACTTTCCTGGCACAGGGTGGGTCTTTCCTCCTCAGAGCACCCTGGGATGGGTTTGGAGTCCTTCCTCCTGTCGGACCTCTGTCGCTTTTTCTCCCTGTTGGATTCCTGCACTGTAGAGCTGCTCAAAATGGCCTCTTCCACGAGGTTCTGCTGCAGGGATTTGTTCTCCCTGGTCTCCATTCTCAGCTCCTTATCTGGGGGAGGAAGGACAAGGACAGGATGGGATTTGCCTCCGTGCCAGAGGGAAGAGGAAGGAGACTCTCCCAACACATCCCCAGCAGGACGGCGTCGGCAGCGGGGTTGTCCCGCAGCCGGGGACCATGCTGGGCTGGGAGATGGAGCAGAAGAGAGGGGGAAAGGGCCACTGACTTCCTCCTCACCTGCCTGGCTGCTCTGGGGCATCTTCCTCTTCCTTGTGGCCTCCTCCTCCATGTGGCCAAGGTTTCAGAATGGGAAATCCTGGTTTGGAGAAAAACAAGGGAGCCCGTTGAGTTTGAAGGTCCCCTGCCCAAGTCCATTTCTAGAAGTCACCAGACATCTGGGGTCCAGAAAACCCTCCCAGACATCAAGATTCAGCCCTGAAAATGCCTCCCAGGAATTCTCTGTCTCTGGTCTTCCCCCTTTGGTCTTCAGGGCTTCCCCCGTGTCCCAGCTGCTGGGGGTCACACTCGTACTGGGGGTCCTGCATCTATTTGGTCACTGCCCTCCCCAGGCTGCTGGGAGTCCCAGGAATACAAAGTTTCCCCCTTTTCCATCTCCCCACTCAGGGATGCTGGGGGTTTGGGGTCCCTTGGGTCCCCTCTCCCCTCATTCTCTGCTTCGGGGTGCAGGGGCTCCAAGGAGTCCCCCCCTGCCCCTCTCCAGGCTGTTGAGGGTCCCGCCAATCGCGGCGCTCCCCCCTCTCTGGGCTCCCCACTTTGGGCTCCTGGGGGACACAGGGCTCTGCTCCTCCAGCCTTGCTGGGGACCCTGGCTGGGGACTTCCAGCCCTTGGGGCTCCTCTCGGCAGATTTGGGCTGGGGGGAACGCAGAGAGGGGTGGGGGATCCCAGGAGTGGCATCACTGGGAGTGACTGGTTTGTACTGAGCTAACTGGAGCCTTAGTGGGGCAACTGGAACTGACTGGGAATGGCTGTGAGCATGCTGAGGGCAACTGGGATATTCTGGGGAGTGTCTGTGACCATAACGGGGGGACTGGAACCACACTGGGAACAGCTGGGACCATGCTGGGGACAACTGGGAGTGAGTGGGAGTGACTGGGTCTACACTGAGGGCAACTGGGCAGGACTGGGAGGGACTGGGATCATCTGTGGAGTGACTGGGACTATACTAGGGGTAACTGGGTACAACTGGTACCATGATGGGGGCAACTGGGATCCTACTGGAACCAGACTGGGAGTGACGGGAAAGGTGCTGGCTGTATCTGGGAGTATCTGATACTGGGAGTATCTGGAAATGTTTGGGTCATACTGGGGGCAACTGGAATGAAACTGGAGGTGACTGGGTCCTACTGGGATCATCCTGGGAGCCACTGGGATTACAGCAGGTGTGAATGGATCCTGACTGGGGCTTACTGGGAGCTACTGGGCCCATGTTGCGAGGAAAATGTGGACACACTGGGAGCAACTGGGATCAACTGGAAGGTACTGGAACCATGCTGAGGGGACTGAGACCACAACTGGGGAAACTAGGATCATACTGGGAGCAACTGGGACCACACTATGGGCAACTGCCAGAAACTGGGATCATGGTGGAGGCAACTGGGTGTAACTGGGAAAGACGGGGATTGTTCTGAGGTAACCAGAACCTTACTGGGGTAACTGGGATATACTGGGAGTGTCTGGAACCATACTGGGAACAGGTGGGACCATGCTGGGAACAACTGGGAGTGAGTGGAACCATGCTGAGAGGGACTGGGACTATTCTAGGCATACCTGGGATCATACTGGGAGGAAATGGGAACAACTGGAATTATTCTGGCAGCAACCGGGATCATACTGGGATCACAGTGGGAGCAGCTGGGTCCATGCTGGGTGAGACTGGGATCACACTGAGGGTGGCTGGAATCCTACTGGGATTGACTGGGAGCATGCTGGGATATACTGGAAGAGACTGGGATCCATGAGGATCATACTGGAAGCTACTGGGATCGTACTGGCATTGACAGAGAGCAACTGGGATCACACTGGGGGCCATTGGCATCATACTGGGAGTGACTGGGACTGACTGGAATTAGACTGTTAGTGACTGGGATCATACTGGGAGTGGCTACAATCATACTGGGATTATAGTGGATGTGATTGGACCCTGACTGGGGGTTACTGGGAGCTACCAGGCCCATGCTGGGAGCCAACTGTGCTCACACTGGGAGAAACTGGGAGCAACTAGCAATGACAGGATGTATGCTGGTGACAACTGGGATGTACTGGCAGTGACTGGGATAAAACTGGGGGGCAACTGAACCACGCTGGGGTAACTGGGAGTGCCTGGCAATGACTACAAAAATGTTCAGGGCAACTGGGATATACTGGGAGTGCCTGAGACCATGCAGGTGGTGACTGGGACCACACTGGGAGCCACTGGGAATGTGCTGGAGGGAACTGGGACCACGCTGGGGGAACCTGGGGACAATTGTGAGTGACTGGGGCCCTGCTGGGAGAAACTGGGATTGTACTGGACTCATACTAGGATCGTGACTAGGGCTATGCTAGGGGCAACTGGGAGAAACTGGGAACACACTGGATGAAAGTGGGAAGAACTGGGACCATGCTGGGGGCAAATTGCATCACAATAGGGCATGACTGGGCTCATACTGGGAATGCTGGGGAAAATGGGACCACATGGGGTGAGCAACTGGGCTCACACTGGGAGCAGCCACTTCCAGCACCGGGACCCCCGAACCCCTTTCCCGGCCATCCCGCCCCTCCAGCCCCAGCACCCCCGCCGGGGTCCCGCCAATCCCAGGGGTCCCCCCCTCTCGGGGTCCCCGCTTTGGGGCTCTGGGGCTCTCCTCTCCTCGCAGTCCCGCTCAGGGAAGCCGCAGCTCTCCCGGGGCTCCCCAAACCCGGTGTCCCCCCGCCTGTCCCGCCGCTCCCGCGCTCCCCACGTGGCCCCGGCAGAGCTCGGAGCGCCCGGCCCGGGAAGCCCAACCCCCACCGCGGGGGGACCCGCATCCCCCCGCCCCCAACGGGGCTCTGCCGCCACCGCCACCGGGACCCCCAAAAACACCTCCCGGGGAGCCCCCGATGTCCCCCCGAGGGGCATCTGCGGCTCGGCTTTGGAGCCCTGCAAGCTCCAAACATCCCCCCCAAAAAACCCCAAACCCAGGGACCCCGGGATATTTGGGGCGAGCTCCCCCTCCCCGGGCACCTGCGGGATGGGGGACGATGGTCCCGGGGTTCTGCGGCTTCAGGGAGCGCTGGAGCCGCCCGCTCCCTCCTCTCCTCTTCTTCCTGCTGCTTCCTGCTGCCGCTCCGCCTCTTCCTCCCTCCCTCCTCCTCCTCCCCCGTTCCCTGAACCCCTGGCAGCCCGCGGGAGCAGCGGGGATGGAGCCGGGACAGGTTGGAATGAGAGAGGGGTGAGGGGGGATGCCAGGAGTGGGAGTGACTGGGCTGTACTGGGATCATACTGGGATCATACTGGGAGTGCGTGGGAGCAGCGCCATGGCTGCAGCCATCCAGGGGGGATCCAGGTGGGATCCCACCACTACAGGGGTGTTTTTCCTCCCCATTTTAGGGTGTTTGTGGGTCCGCAGCCCCACAAGCCCCTTTAAGGGTTGATCATGACGGCTTTAGTGACATTTTTAGGGGGGCCCCCATTCCAAGCCCCTGTGGGGGATGTTTTGCCCCCCAGGGTGGATTTTTGGGATTCTCTCTACCATCGCCGCTTTAAGAGCTCCTGCAATTGCGGGTTCCCACTGGAACTCCCCTTAAAAGGGCAACACCACTCCCGTTGATTCCGGCAGAGGAGCCCCGGGGGGAGTTGGGGTTCCCGGGAGGGTTTGGGGGTCCCGGGAGGGTTTGGGGGTCCCGGGTGATGCCGATGATGGAGATGGGGACCCCGTGCTGGGTACAAACTTTAGAGAGGGGTTCCTGGGGGCCATTGTAAGTTCTGGGTGGTTTTGGGGTCACAGTGGATTTTTGGGTGTTCCCGAGGGGGGTTTTCAGGGGTCCCGAAGGGGGGATTTGGCGATCCCAGGGGAACCCAGGGCTGTTTTGGGGAACCTGCCGGTGACAGAGCTGGGGACCCCGTGCCAGGTATAAACGTTCTCAGGGGGGTCCGGGGGGTGTTGGGAGGTCCTGTGGGAATTTTGATGTCATTAGATGTTTTGGGGGTCTCTATGGAGTTCTGCAGTCTTGGGGAGTTTTTGGAGGGTTCCAGGGATATTTTTGGGGATCCTGGGGAGGTTGGGGTGTCTCGGGGGAGTTTGGGGGTTCCCGGGAGGTTTTGGGGGTACCTGGGCGATGCTGGTGACAGAGCTGGGGACCCCGTGCCAGGTCTGAACCTTCTCACTGTGCTGGGGCAGCATCAGCGTGTTCAGGGAGATCCTGGGGGGCCGGGGGGTCACCCCAAATCCCAGGGGACCCCAAATGCCAAGGGAGCCCCTGAACTCCGCTCAGCGCTGGATCTGCTGCAGGCAGGGGGGCACCAGCACTCGGCCCCACCCCACCATCACAGGGGGCACAAACAGGGGAGGGGCACGGACAGGTCGGGGGGGACCCCAAAGTCCTGGGGGAGGGAACACGGGGGGACTCCCAGGAATCCCCGTGGGGGGATGAGGGGGGACCCAGGAGGAGTTTGGGGGGGCTGGGTGGGTCATGGGGAACCCCCAGGGCTCTTGTGGGGGGTGGGGAGGGCAAAGAACAGGGCGAGCCCCAGGATGGGTTTGGGGTGGAACCGGATTGGAGCTGCCATGGCAGTGGGATGGGGATGAGATCTGCCCATGGAATTCCATGGGAATGGGACAGCAGTGAGATCCATCCATGGAGGTCCCACGGGAATTCCCATGTTCCCAAATTTTGCCCTCCAAATCGCACATTTCCAAATCCCTCATTTCCAAATCCCACATTCCCATGGGAATTCCACCCTCCCCACCTTTAGGCTCCAGTGCCTCTCGCCCATATCTGACAGATTTCCGGAGACATTCCAGGCAGGTGTGCCCCAGGGGATTTGTTCATTCCTCAGCCTGGATCTCCTCATGTTCCCAGCGCCTCTTGGTGACCTGGGCAGCGCCGGCGGCCACCACGAATCTCCCGGATCCCGGCTGGAAGGAGAGGAATTCCCGGCGGTCGGAGCCAAGCCGATGGGATCCGCGGACGCTCCCCTGGGACAGGAGGTGACAGCCGGAAACCTCCTGCAGCGTGTGGAGACCTGGGCAGGGATTGGACCCACGGAGACCCACGGGATTGTGTCCCAGCCCCACGGAGCCCCATTCCAGCCCCACGGACTCATCCAGGGTCATGGACATGAACGGGCTCCAACAGTGCCACGGGCAGGGACCGCAGGGAGAGGAGAACTGGGGGGACACGGAGATTTGGGGGCTGGGGGGTCACGGCTGAAGGAAAGGGGCAACGGGGAGAGCTGGGAGAGCAGGGAAGGGGCTTTGGGGGTTCCAGAGTTGAGAAAAGGGAAGGGTGGGGCTGGGTAGATGTGGGATGGGTGTGGTTAAGGGGGTTTCTTGTGTCAGGAATAGGACAAGGTCCCGAGTGTCCCAATTTCCATCAAAAGGTTGGGAAACCCAGGATGGCTGGGAATAGGGGTCCCGGGTATCCTCAGTGTTGAGGGGAGTGTTACCTCCGCTGAGGTGTAGCGACCTTGTTCAGGAACGACACGGCAGCCACACCCAGGCTGCTCGGTCCATCAGCTCACAGACACCAATGTGGTGGACGGCTAATGGCGTTTATTAACTGGTTACATGGGGTTATAAAACCTCTGTTTGCTACATCACATCCGTCTGCTTACGTTACAGGTTAGGTATTGCTTATCTTATCAAGGACACTGACCAACTAAGAGCTGAGGGAGGGGTTCTGTCTGCTCGTACAGCGCGATATCTTCCGACCGCCTGTCCCTAATCTCCCACATCTCCCCCCCCTCTCATGACTAAATAAAAAAGTATAAAAGTATAAAAGTATAAATGTTATAAAAGTATAAATGTTATAAAAATATAAATGTTATAAAAGTATAAATGTCATAAAAGTATAAATGTCATAAAAATACAAAAGCTGTTAAAGTTAGTATAATAGAATACAAAAATAATATAAAATGTTAGTAACAAACACACTTCACGATAATTGCATGCGTTCGACAAATAGGATGTCGACTTTGTCTAAACGTCTTCTAACAAACGACACTAACTTGTTCAAAATGCAAGGCCCAAAAATCAATGTCAGGAGTATCATGGTGAGAGGGCCTATTAATGTGGGAACAAGGGTGGCTAGCCATGGGGACTGATTGAACCATGACTCGAACTATCCTTGTTGGGCCTCTCTCTCTCTCTTTCTCTGGGCCAGTCTTCCTCTCAGTTCGGCCATGGAGTCTCGCACGACTCCGGTGTGGTCTGCATAAAAACAGCATTCTTCTCTCAAGGCGGCACATAGGCCTCCTTGCTGCATGAACAAGAGGTCCAATCCTCGCCTGTTCTGCAAGACGACTTCTGAAAGCGAGGAGATAGATCTTTCCAGAGAGGAGATGGATTTTTCAATTCTCAGTAAGTCTTCGTCAATTGTCATTTGCAGCTGAGAAAGTCTTTGATGTTGGGTCACAAGAGCTGAAACACCTGTGGCTGTGCCAGTGGCTCCTAGGCCAAGGAGCATTGCAATGGTTATACCTGTCATTACTTCTCTTTTGCGGAGCAGGATGGTTTCTTCTAAAAAGTGATACATTTCTTCTTCTTGGTGATACAGGACTCTAGGAACAATCAGAACTTGGACACAAAAGTCAGCAAGGTTATTGAATTTGCTAAGGTACACACAGGGGGTTATTCCAATTTGTTGACAGACCCACATTCCTGATAGGAACGGAACTGCCCACTTATCAGTCTTTTGACTAGGTTGGATGAACTCAGTACAGATATTTCCCATCTGCTTTGCTACGGTTACACTGCCAAAGCATTTGCCTCGGCCTGTGACTTGACTCAGGGTAATTTCTCTCCGGGGGTGTCCCACTTACAGTTGTGTGGATTGTTCGCTGCAGAGTATTCAAAAGGAGCATCAAGGGCGACACCCTCATAAAAAGGAGGTTCTGCATTATAACATAACCAGCATGATTTTGTAAAGTTCGGATTGGATTGGTTCAATGACAAAAAGGTAGCATTTAACACACTAAGAAACAAATTGTAAGGATCTGACTTAGGTTTTTGGTAGATAGCTAAAGGACGGGATGAGGAGGAGGTGCCAGATGTGGCTTCCCTCTTTTGTCTGCGTGCTGCGAGATTCTGATAGGGTTTGAATGACTGGGGCACTGAAGGTGGGAGTCTGATAATTTACACGTTTGCCCAATTTAAATGCCTGGCTGCATTTAAAGCATGCCATTTTTATCTTCTTCCAGTCTGTGAGGGGAGTTTGTTCTGACTTCCCCTCAGCCCAAGTAGAAACATTGTTGTTACTGATTTTATATACTGTTACTTCTTCTTTGTCAGAGCCGGAGTCAGAGCCGGCAGCAGAGGACTGGCTGTCCCAGTCCCAGCTAGAGTCCGGTTCAGAGCCGGAAGTCGACTGACTGGCTGCTTCCGGGCTCTGGAGCCTTTTGGTCGGGCTCCGACCCCGCCCCTTTCCCTCAGGACTGGGCCGTCCCTTCCCTCTGGGCCCCCGCCCCTTTCTCTCGGGGCTGAGCCACTCCTTCCCCCTGGGCCTCCTGTACCTGCACTCCCCCCGCCTCCTGCTGTGGGAGCTTCTTGCCTTAGAAAAACGCGCTTTTTGGCAAAGATTGGCTTCAGCTTTCTCTTTGTGCTCTCCTCCCTTTTTCTGCTCGCGCGCCCCCGCGTTAGCAAACGAGCTCTCTTTGTTTTCAGCGCTATCTTGAGGCGCATAAGGTGGAGGTCCCTCCCCCACTTTTTCAGCATTCCTAGCTTCTTCAGCTAGACCGCTGTAAAATGACTGCATCTGTTTTATCTCTTCAGTGAGCGGCCTTGAGCCCGGGGGCCTCGAAGCAAGCTCTTGACCTTCTGATCCCGAGCCCATACATTCAGCCAAACTGACTTCATTAACACTCTGAGCATTATTACTAACATTCAGAGTACATTCTTTTACATTCTGAAAATTCTCAACAACAGTTCCCTCTGAGAAAGTTTGCGTTGCTGCTGCGATACCTAATTGGGGGGAAACCTTTAAACAATTTCGCGCAGCTCTCCAGGTGTCTTGTTCCTGCAACGCCTTCTGTAATGATTTTACGACCCTCCCCCATGCTTTAAGATTTTTCCCTGAGCTGGAAGACATTGTGTCTTCGGCAAGAGCTTTAGTACATTGATCCCAAACATCTGGGTGGAGGATATCCACCGGACGATCAATAATACTAAGTTGCAAAAGCCTCGTCACTGCGAGGGTAAAATCTTTTGCTTTACAATCAATTCCCCACTGCTTATGAATCTGAGAAACGACCTTCACGAGAGCTTCCATCCTCTGCGTGGGTCCGGAGGCGTCCCTCCCGCCGAGCTGGACCCGCCGCTCGGCCGTCGTTCACCCGTCCAGGCGACTCCCGAACTCCAGGGCGACTCCCGAACTCCAGGGCGACTCCCGGGTTTCAGCGCCACTTGTTACCTCCGCTGAGGTGTAGCGACCTGGTTCAGGAACGACACGGCAGCCACACCCAGGCTGCTTGGTCCATCAGCTCACAGACACCAATGTGGTGGACGGCTAATGGCGTTTATTAACTGGTTACATGGGGTTATAAAACCTCTGTTTGCTACATCACATCCGTCTGCTTACGTTACAGGTTAGGTATTGCTTATCTTATCAAGGACACTGACCAACTAAGAGTTGAGGGAGGGGTTCTGTCTGCCCGTACAGCGCGATATCTTCCGACCGCCTGTCCCTAATCTCCCACAGTCTCTTTATGTTCAGTCAACATCTCTTTGGGTCCTTTCTTTTGAGTGCGAGTAGGTCTAGCTTTTAATACCATCAAAGGATTTGGTTTCCCTTTTGCTGCCAATTCTGGATCAATGGGAATTGCTGTCATTTGCATTCCT
Organism: Hirundo rustica; assembly: GCF_015227805.2. Classification (NCBI taxonomy): domain Eukaryota; kingdom Metazoa; phylum Chordata; class Aves; order Passeriformes; family Hirundinidae; genus Hirundo; species Hirundo rustica. The sequence continues at coordinate 11,744 of NW_026690296.1, read as the reverse complement.
TGTGTCACTTGGTGGATTAGTCTAGTAAGACGTGAAATCATGCATGGTAGGAATAACAATCCTAATCCAGAACATAATAGCATAAATCCCACCTTCTTCCACCAGGCTCCTCCAAAGAGGTTATCCCATCAATCAGTTTTTAGATCAGAATTCCAGTTTTGAACAAGTATGTGTGCCACCCTTTGAATTTCTTCAGTAAGTTTTGTGATGTCTTCCCCATGATCATCTCTCTACACACAGCACTCAGATCCATTAAATCTTCCTCAAACTCCCCCTTCTTCAGCCAACAGATAATCTAGGGCAATTCTGGTTTGATATCCAAATGCTCACATTTGTGAATGCTGCTTGGCCAGTAACTTTAAGGCATCAGAAGTATGGTTTGATACAACCTCCACTACTGCCTGGAGTCTTATCAACCGATTCAATAGATAAATTGGGGTCCTATATCCCCAAGATCCATCCTCAGCCCAAGTTGCTGGGTCATAATACACTATGATTCTTCCTGCAGGCCATTCATCTTCCCCCCATTTCTGGTTTCCCCCTGCCTTTGGGAAATTGAGGTTTAAATCTCTCTTATTTTTTTCTAGAGTCTCATAAAGTGGTGTTCCCAGCATATTGCTCCTAGACCATGTTATGACGAACAAGGAGGGTCGTATAACTCCTAAGGTACAGGTTCCCTTCCACTTTTGAGGTAATTCACTCTATGCTCATTGCCCACAAATGCAATATATTCCATCAGGGGTTTTGCATTTACTATCTGTGTTTTCTTGTTGTTCCCGATAGATTTTAGGTCTCTCTCTCCCTTTTTTTTTTTTTTTTTTTTTTTTTGATTGGTAGGGGTTAGCTCCAGGACTTTTATGCCAGCACAAATCAGTTTGATTATTCCACTCACAATTCATTTCCTTTCTTATTCCCCAATACCCAGTCAAAGTTTTTGGTTGCCAGGTCTTAGTTTTATTATCCGAATTACCTACCAAAGTAGATATACAAGGAGTATATCCTACTAATTCATTGTATTTCCTTCCTTCTCGAGTAACACAGACTGTTCCAATTACTCAATGACTCAAAATCCATCCTTCAGGTCATTTTAATGTCTTGGAAATTTGAATATGATTCCATTTGAAAAATTGTTCTGGAGCTAGACTCTCACCTCTCCACAGCCAACTTTCAGCCATTCCCACAGATCCAGCATTTGGATAATCCTAATTCTGTAGCAATTTCTTGCATCAAATCTACAAAAAGTTTCTAAGCTGAGGTTGTCAAATCCCAGTCGCTATTTTGCTGTTTGAATCGTTCACACAGCTTATCCAGTTCCTTTAATTCTTTCCCTATGCCCTTTTTATGTATTTATTTTTTTTTCTTTTTGTTTTTCTTCTTTTTTTCCTTAGTGCTGTACCCCCTATACCTATACTTGGATCATTCCCATTGTCATCTTTCTCAAAACAAAAAAGGTTTCATATTGAGGACAGATTTGACCACTATAAAGATAAGGAGCTGGTCCATTAAATCCTAAATTTTTCCCTACCCAATCCATTTTTCTATTTTTAACACAAACATCTATAAAATTGCTGTGATTGTAGCAGGCACCTTTAACACATGGATGTGCCATGAACACAAATTCCATCTTGTCCTTGACCCACATGGAGTGATGGCATTTAGTACAGGGATCAGCATTATTGGGACATTGTTTTTGCATAGATTGTTCTCTCATTGCCCACTCTTGTTCTGCTTATTTTATTATTGTTTGTTCCTGCATTGCTCATTCCCTTCTCTCATGGACTGTGTCCAGAGTGGCTCCATAGTTTTGCCCAGTTGCCAAGGGCATCGTGAAAAACACAGTGAAAATAATCCTCAGGAGTTTTGACTTTCTACCATCCTCAAGGCCCTTTGGGTTGCAGCCAAGGGCCAAGATGTCAGGATTCTTGGTAGCAAAGTTTATCTCCTGGGATCTAGTCACTGGTGCATTTGGTCTCACTGGTACCCTTGGCCTCATGTTTGTTTCAAGGATGGCGCAGATTACTCACAGTTCTCACAGCACTGCCATCTCTCACCCTGGGTTAGTCAGCTACTTCCTCTTTTAGTCTAAACCACCAAAGCTCTGGAGATGTGCCAACCACAACAAGATTTGCTTTTTCACTACTTCAGTTAACAACCTGATTTGTTGGTCACTTTTTTCTCTGACGTTGGGGATAATTATTAAGTCTTCATCACCATCAATAGGCACATCCGCAATGCCAGTTCACGTAAGAAATGCGTCTATAGCGTGGCACACATATTCCTTCTCCACAGCAACTGTTAATTATGATACACTGGTCTATAATACTATGAATTGTTTGCTCTCTTACCTGCTCAAAAGCTTATATAGTAAAAACTCATGGGTCTAAATTTTCCATTAATTGAACCGCTGCATAAAAGGTTCCATCTTCACATCTCAAAGGTGTTCCAAAAAAAATCACTGAAAAATCTTTTTAAATTAACTGTTCACGCATGCAGTCCAAGCAAGTTAAAGAAATCAATTGTCTCTCTCTTTCTTCTGCTCTTGTTACTCTCCACCACAAATTAAGGTAAAGTGTACAAATAACACAAACCCATGGGTGACACTCTAAGTCATGCTTAGTACACTCCCAGTGTGTTACTTGTTCTTGGACTCTTTAAGTAACAGGTGCTACCAGTCTGTTTTTCTGGAATTGTAGTTCCTCAATGAAATCTGTTAGTGTTAGTCGCTGAGGGCCTCTTAGAAGACTTTCAATCCATTCAGGCTGTTCCCGTTGATCAAGGAAGTGTCTAATCCCTTCCCATCGCCATTGTTCTGCCTCCAAACTCAATGGGGTTGCTGTTGACAGCCAATCGAGAATGCCTAATTTTTCTAATAAATTAAAAACACAAACCTTTTATTGTAAACTATCAAAGGAGTTTTATAACCTGAACAGGTTAAGCAAGAGAATTTATCTTTTTCTGTTGTTTCTGGGTATCCTACTATCTCCACATCTTACTTTTATTATCCTTTGTTGTTCTTGCAGTGTTCTCAACGCCACTAATCGTTCCATGTGGTATGCTAAATAAATAAATGCTCTTTGTACTTGATCTTCTATTATATAAGTATCAATGTTGATCTGTGCTAAAACCCAATTGTGCATTCTAAAGTCTCGCTCTACTCTACTAAAACATCATATACAATTAATCATAAAAGCTACATCTCTTTGGTCCCAAGGTACAGTTGTTCTGTGCCAATGTCTTTGTCTCAGCCACTTCATGGTCACTGCTTTACACCGCTCACACTGATGACCGTGTTTGCAGCAACCTTGCTGAAACATGGAAACTTCTCTCTGTGGGATGGCAGTTTCTGGCCTTTCTGTACTAAGGATATCTTGAATATCCAGGGGCTGGGTTATTCTTTCAATATGTGGGTGGCACACCAAATGTATTGCAGCATTATGTGAAATCCACAGCCGAAAACGATTTTCCATATGAGCTATTGTCTCTGGGCACCAAATTCTCTCTTCAGCCATGTTGTGGATTAATTACAGTTTTATTTTAAACTGTGTTTTGAACCTCAATAAAATGGTTTAATCAATTTCAAGTCTTTTTTCATTTTACTTTCAGGTCTCCTGGTGTTGAAATAATTTTCAAATCTTTATTGGGTATAGGTCCTTTTACCCTTGAAGCAGGAGTCTGGCCGTTTTCTGCTGTTCGAACTGTGGTTTTTTCAGGGAGAATCCATTGTCCCTCTTTTAGAATTGCTCCTAGGTTTTTCATGGCTTCTACTTCTGCTAAAGAAAAGTAAGGAGTTTGATTTTGTGCTCCTGCTTCCTGAAAAGTCATAATTCCATTGCTGTTTTCCCTCAGAGCAGCTTTCTTAGCTTCATCATCAGCCAAATTGTTTCTTTTTGTTTTAATGTTTCTCCCCCTCTGGTGGCCTTTCACATGAACCACTGCTATTTTTTTGAGCTCTTCAAAGCTTTAAGAATTTGAATTATCAATCCTTGGTGCACTGATCCTTTTCTCTGACTGTTTATAAGTCCCCTTTCTTTCCAAATTTTTCTAAATGTATTCACTACCCCAAAGGCATGTTTTGAGTTGGTGTATATGGTCCCTTCTCAATCCTTTAATAACAGCAATGCACAGAATAATGCATAGAGTTATGTCCTGGTTTGGGACAAATTTGGGAGAAAACCCCTGTATAGGATCCCTCTAAGGAAGCAAACCCACGTGGCCCCTCCCTCCAACCGGTCCGGAAAAAAAAAAAAACCAAAACCCTCTTTGGAGAAAAGTGGAAAAAACTATTTTACTAAACAAATGAAGTGCATACAAGTATAAAGAATGAATAGTATGAAACAATAAAACCTCTCCTTCTGAAGTGAGATGGCAAACTGAGAAAGTCCTTGCCGTGGGTGTAGCTCGGCTCTCTCTCAGTCTCTCCTCAGTCCCAGTCCCTCCGGCGCTGCTGGAAAATGCCGAGGTCCAGGCCCCGGTGGGCCGCAGGTGCAGCCCCCAGTGCTCCCCTGGGTTTTCAGTCCAGAGCAGGTTTAAACAGTTCCAAGAAAAAGGAAAAAAACAGTCCAGGGAAATTCTCTGCCCTAGCTAGCTGAAACGAACTAAAAGCAAAAGAAAAAAAATCTGTCCTGCAGTCTCTCCAAGCCTCCACCGAACACACCGTCCGCAGAAGAATGTGGAGGAGTCGGGCAGTTTTCTCAAAACAAACTCCGCGCTTCTCCTTGCTCTTAGAACCAGTCTTAAAGGCACAGGACTCAATATACAGCACAAACAGAACAGACGACTGGGGATACAAGCATCATAAAGTTACCCTAGGACAAGTTCACAGGCTTGTGCTGACCAGGATGGGCTAAGGGGACCAGATTCTTTTACTTCCAGTTTTTCTCCATGAATTATGGCATACCCAGATTTCCTTCTTCCATCTACCACTCAGGATGATACATCTATAAATAGTTTTTCTCCTGTTTTTAATTCTTTTTCTCTTACATCTGGGTGTTTTTTTTTATTTGTAACTCTATGACCTTGGTGCAATCATGTATTAATTCTTCCCCTGGGTCTCCATAAAAGAACTTAGTGGGGCTTTGTATATTTGTCACTCTCAGCTCTAATTCCAGAGAGGCTATTAAGATAGCCTCATATTTTAATATTCTGCTATCAGTTAAACATGTTTTGGCCTCATTAGCAAGGATTCCTGTTGGAGTCCAGGGCATTCCTTTGGCTGCCCTGGAGGGTCAGAGACCTGGACAGGGGGGTCTGGGACCCTGGCCCAGAGCCCAGAGGGACATTGGCTTTGATCTCAGTCCATGGGAAAGGCTTCCTGCACTGCGGGAGGGATTGCAAGCCACAAGAGTGTGAAAGATAGTAGTTTAACTTACCACAGGGTGAGAAAAGAGTAGGTTTGGGGTTTTAGTATTGAAGTTAATAGGAGCAAGATGGAGGATTTGGGGCGTTGTCTCCTGCTTCTTCTTTCTTCTTCCCTCACTCCATTTTCTGCAGTGATGGTGGCACAAAGTAGTTTCAGGAGATTGGGTCAAAGTAGAGACAACCTTTTTAGTATAAGTGATAGGTATTGGCAAATAATGATAAATAAACAATACGTAGCAATTAGTATAAAAGATAGCGACAGCCCAGTGCGAGGAGGAGTCATCAGATGCCCGAGCAGCTGCACAGACCTTTGTTGGGCCCTGAGAAAATTGTAAGATAAGAAACAATAAACAAAGCGTGCAACCTTGAAAAATCAGAACCTGAAGACTCCGTCTCTTTCATCCCTTTGGCTCAGAGCTTTGCAGAAGGCAAAAAGACTCTAAAACCACATAAGGGGATGAGCTCCCCAAGCTACTCTCCATCATTTATCATCAATCCTGGCTCACTGGGGAGCTCCCAGAGGGCTGGAGGTGCCAATGTGAACCCATCCCCAAGAAGGGCTGGAAGGAGGATCTGGAGAACTCCAGGCCTGTCAGCCTGACCTCGGTGCCTGGCAAGGTCATGGAACAGATCCCCTTGAGTGCCATCACACGGCACCTACAGCATGGCCGAGGGATCAGACCCAGCCAGCGTGGGTTGAGGAGGGGCAGGTCCTGCCTGACCAACCTGAGCTCCTTTTATACCCCGGTGACCCACCTGGTGGATGTGGGAAAGGCTGTGGATGTGTCTACCTGGACTGCAGCAAAGCCTTTGACACCATGAGCCACAGCATTCCCTGGAAAAGCTGCAGCCCACAGCTTGGGCAGGTTCCCTCTCTGCTGGGAGAATGAAGAACTGTCTGGAGGCTGAGCCCAGAGAGTGATGGGGATGGTGCTGCATCCAGTGGGTGTCCAGGCACTGGTGGTGTCCCCCAAGGATGTGTGTTAGGCCCAGTCCTGTTTAATGTCTTCATTGATGGTCTGGGTGAGTGGATCGAGTCCACCATTAAAAAATGGCAGATGACACCAAGCTGGGTGTGAGTGTGGATCTGCTGGAGGGTAGGAGGGCTCTGCACGGGGCCCTGGACAGGCTGGATCCAGGGACCAAATCCTACAATGTGAGGTTCTCAAGTCCAAGTTCCATCTTCTGCACTTTGGCCACAATAACCCCTGCAGCGCTACAGGCTGGGGACAGAGTGGCTGGACAGTGGCCAGGCAGAAAGGGACCTGCAGGGACTGATGGACAGCAGGCTGGACATGAGCCAGCAGTGTGCCCAAGTGGCCAAGAAGGCCAATGGCACCTGGTCTGGATCAGGAACAGTGTGGCCATCAGGAGCAGGGCAGTGATTGTTTCCCTGCGCTCAGCACTGGTTGGGCAGCACCTGAAGTGCTGTGTCCAGTTCTGGGTGCCCCAAATTCGGAAGGACATGGAGGGGCTGGAGTGTGTCCAGAGAAGGGCAACAAGGCTGGTGAGGGGTCTGGAACACAAGTCCTGTGAGGAGTGGCTGAGGGAGCTGGGGCTGTTTATCCTGGAGAGGAGGAGGCTCAGGGAAGACAAGGCAATGTCAGGGCAAAGGTTGGACTTGGTGATGTCCAAGGTCTTTTCCAACTGTGCTGATTCTGTGATTCTCTGAAACCACCCTTGCAGCAGTTTCAGAATGAGCCCTGGGCCTCCTCTCCAGAAGGTCCAGCAGCCCAGGTCCCTCAGCTTCTCCTCACAGCCCCACAGCCCATCCTGTCAGTCCTGCAGAGCCTCTGCAGCTCCTCCTCCTTGCCCAGAACAGGGAGCCCCACAGCCAGACACAGCAGCCCAGATGTGCCCCCCTGGCCTGTGGTGCCTGTGGCAAGGGAGCAGCACCAGGCACTGCAGGAGCTTACAGACAATTCCTAATGCACTTGGAGGATGATCCTGCTCCCCAAGGGATGTTCCCATGATGCCGGGAACTCAGGAACTGAAAGGGAGAGTGGGGCCAGAGAAGAAATTTCAACCAGTGATGGGAAGGGAACAGGGGTGAGCAATAGAAAGAAATTTGCACCAGGAAGAATAAAGAAAGCCAAGGTGAAGCAAAGGAAATGCTCAGGGCAGTTTGGAGGTGGCTGCCAGGCAGCCCTGGCTCTGAGCAACAACATCTGCAGTGGCACTCACAGGAAACTCACAGCTCATGGGAACAAACTTTCTGGATGACTTCAGAGGCCACCACAAACCTGAGTGGTTTCCCTGCCGTCCCCCAGCCCTGCCTGGCCCCAGGGGCTGATGGCATTTGTGCTCACTCAGGTTCATCTCCCCACACCAACACCATGGGGGTGCTCACGCCTGCTCTGGGCAGTGCAAACAGGGGCTCCTGAGCCAGTGCTGCCGTGTCTGTGCCTGCAAGGATGTGGCACCTGTGTGAGCTGGGGGAGAGGCCAGGGCTGCAGAGGGGGGATGTTGTTGGCAGGTGCATGAGGACGGTCTGGGACGCTGCCCTGGGGTGTCCAGCACAGTGGGGATGGATCAGCCCCTGCTCTGCTGCTCCTTCCTGTCTCCCCCAGGTACCTTGCAGAGCCCCAGCCATGCTGTTTGCCCCCAGCCTGCCCACGGCCACCCTGGGGCTGCTCACGGGGCTTTTCTCTGCTGAGCATTGGCCTGGGTGTGTTCTGGAGAGAGCCTGGGCAAGGAGCCTGGAGCCCTGTCTTGCAATGCAAGATGTAACCAAAAAAAATGTTCTATTACCATCTGTTAAAACCAGGTTGACAGGTTGTTTATCTCTTCCATGACCCATCCCTTTTATTGCTGAGGGGGATCTTCTCTTAATGGGCCAGCTGTTAAAACCAAATGGGGAACTGTTCCTTATCTCTTCCATGACCCATCCTCCCTCCAGGGAGATATCTTCTGGTAATGGGCCATTGCCTCTCACTGCATGACTGATAAAATTACATCATCCCATCGTGAGATGCTCCACCCAGAGGGAGGAGCCAAGCATTCCTACTTGGATATAATCTGAGATTTAAACACCAGAAGCAGCCTGGTTTCCACTGGATTCCCAGAGGAAGACCAGACCCATCTACACCACCACTGGACATTCAGAGGAAAACTACATCCTTCTACAAGATCATTGCTTCAACAAAACCACATCTGTCACTCCAGGAGGACTGCAGCCACAATTTGATTGGACTGCTAGCAACACCCTGACTACCCGGGTGCCAGGTTGGATTCTTAGTCTTATTTTTGGGTTTTTTTGGTGGTGTTTTTTTTACTACTGCACTTTTAGTTTAATTTTCCTACTGAAGAACTGATATTCCTATTGCCATATCTTTGCATGAGAGCCCATTGATTTCAAAATTATAACTCAAAGAGAGGTGGTTTGTATTTTCCATTTCAAGGGAGGCTCCTGCCTTCCGTAGCAGACCCCTTTCTTACCAGCCCGAGACTGGGAGCTCGGCTCAGATATCCTGAGGTGTCGCTGGGTTGGGTTTTTTTGGCTGGGGATGTTTGGAAAAGTAAGAACTCCAAAGCTGGGTGGAAAATGGCCCTTGGGGTGACATTGGGGGGTCCCAGTGGCGGCTGCTGGCAGAGGCAGCCTGGAGGAGCAGAGCCCTGTGTCCCCCAGGACCCCAGAGAGGGAGGAGCGCTGCAATTTGCAGGACCCTCAACAGCTTGGAGAGGGGCAGGGGGGACTCCTTGGACCTCCTGCACCCCAAAGCAGAGAATAAGGGGAGAAGGGACCCTGGGACCCCAAAATCCCCAGCATTCCTAAATAGAAAATGGAAAAGGGGGGAGCTTTTCAAATTCCTGGGATTCTCAGCAGCCTGGGGAGGGCAGGGAGACCAGAGACAGGGAACTCCACAAAGGAATTTTCAGGGCTGCTCTTGGTGATTGATAGGCTATTAGGGACTCTAGATGTCTGGTGACTTGTAGAGATGGACTTGAGCAGAAGGACATTCAAACTCAACATACTCATCCCTTGTTTTTGTCCAAACCAGGATTTCCCATTCCCAAACCATGGCTGGATGGAGGAAGAGGCTGTGAGGAAGAGGAAGATGCCCCAGGACAGCCAGGCAGGTGAGGAGGAAGTCAGTGCCCCTTTCCCCCTCTCTCCTGCTCCATCTCCCAGCCCAGCATGGCCCCTGGCTGCAGGAAAACCCCGCTGCCAATGCCATCCTGCCAGGGATGTCTTGGGAGAATCTCCTTCTCCTTCCCTGTGGCATGGAGGCAAATCTCATCTTGTCCTTGTCCTTCCTCCCCCAGACAAGGAGCTGAGGATGGAGACCTGGGAGTACAAATCCCCATGGCAGGACCTCGTGGAAGAGGCTGTTTTAAGTGGCTCCATGGCACAGGAATCAAATCAGGGGAAAAAGCGCCAGAGACCCTGCAGGAGGAAGGACTCCAAACCCATCCCAGGGTGCTCTGAGGAGGAAAGACCCACCCTGTGCCAGGAAGGTGGACAGAGCTTCAGCCAGAGCAACACCACGGTCCAGCACCAGATCATCCACACTCGGGAGAGGCCCTACGAGTGTCCCAAGTGTGGGAAGAGGTTTCAGACCAGCTCCACTCTCCTACACCACCCGCAGATTCACACAGAGGAGAGGCCCTTCTGCTGCCCTGACTGCAGGAAGGGCTTCAAGCACAACTCCCACCTCATCAGGCACCAGCGCATCCACACTGGGGAGAGGCCCTACGAGTGTCCCCAGTGTGGGAAGAGCTTCACCCAGAGGTCTCACCTGAGCCAACACCAACGCAGGCACCCGTAAGGGAAGCCCTGCGAGTGCCCTGACTGTGGGGAAAGCCTCCTGCACTGCTCCAACTCCATCCCCCATCAGGGGACCCGCATTGGGAAGACACTGGGCTGGTGGTCCTTTAGTTTGGTGGTTCCTAATATTCTTTTGATTCATCTTCCTCCCTTTAAAACCAGTAAAATTGGGTTGAGAATCAACAAATTCATCAAAACCATCTCAATCCTCATTTTTTACTTGTGTTTCTAAAGGATCTGGGACTCGGAGTGTTACTTGGGAGGATTTGAGGGTCTTTGGTGTGGTTGTCTCCATTTCTTAACCCTCAAAGAGACAAGAGGGTTTGATCTGTCACCTCAAAAACACTCATTGCCACTGAAAACTACTTAATCCTAACCAAAAATTATTTAATTCCTCAGTCTCTCAGTGTGGAATGGGGTTGGAAGGAGGTAAAGTGGGCAAAGTGGGATGCAGATCAGGAGGGGTGAGGTGAGCACTGGGTGGGGCAGGATGGGTGGGATGGGGATTGGGAGGGGTGGGATAAGGGAAATATGGCTTGGGAAGGGGGTCTTAATGTCCAGAAGGTGTGAGAAGGGTTTGGGTGGGGATTGAGAGGGTGTGGTGAAGTCTGGAATGAGACAGCCACAGGTTTGGGATGATGAAGGGAGGGGGAACCTGTTCTTGAGTGAGTTTTTGGGTATTCCACATTCTTGAAGGGATTTTGGTGCATCCCAGGTTTCTGAGGTGGTTTTGGGATGGTCACTGCCACAGACCCAGCCACTGCAGCCTCTAGTGCAGCCCCAAAGTGGCTGCCAAGCCCCTGGCACCCTGAAAACCCCACCCGTGAGAGGGACCAGATCAGGTGAGGCTGTGACACAGGTGAGACACTGACACGTCCCACGGCCCCGGAGCTCACAGCAGCTCAGATGGTGCTGGATCCAAGGTCTGGACTTGTGCATCTCTCTCTCTCTCTCCCTTCTCCTGACTTCCTCTTCTCAAAATCTGGATAACTTGAAGTTGTAGGGTTTAGAGTTTTCTGAGTCAGTGCTTTGTGAAGTGCTTTACCATAATTCCAGGTTTAATAGAAGTTATAAGCTAAGTTAAATACTATTCCTCTGCAAATGGTTGAGTCATAGTTTCTAAGTTCGGATAAATACTGTCAAGTGCTGTTCTTTTGCTAAATTGTGAAGTTGAAGGTGTAAGTTGAGGTTCGGGTATAAGTCATGTCCTGTTAAGTTGGAGCTCTGTGATGCATTTAGGCCGTGTTCCTTTTATCCTTGCCCTCACTGTCCTCTTGTCACACACACTGGGACAGTCCTCGGTTCATTTCTGGTTTGATTACCTGGATTTTATTTGGTTGTGTTGTTGCTTCGTTTCCTTGGTGTGCCTGAAGCATCCAGTCATGGACAGAGTGACTCTTGCAAGGAACTTTGTCATGCCTCACCACCTGTGCTCCTAATTGGTGATTTTTGTCAAATGTGCTAATCTGCTAAATTTATAGAACTGTATTCACCCTTTGGGGGGCTGGGCGTTTTGTGGACATTTTCCATATCTGCCCCTTGGAGGCCTCCAATAAAGATCAGCCTTTCTATTACCTCCTCTATAATATTATCTCCAAGGCTGTTACTTTATTTCTGG
>NW_026690295.1:0-51696 GCF_015227805.2 Hirundo rustica | reverse complement strand
CAGGATATAGTGCATTAGGAGGCGTCTGATTCCCATGTTACCAGCAAGGAGACATCTGGTTCATGACTTTTAGCATAGCAAGCTTCTTGGTACAGTGACAGCATCCTAAATCAGGCATGACAAAAGCTCACACTTGGAGACCAAAAAACCCATTTGCAGTAACACTTATTTCCTAATTGTGCGTTAAAACCCACATGGATTGCATCCGCAAAATGATGAATGTGTCTAAATCAACACCCGTCTGAAAAGAAATGTCCAACTTGGAGAAATTAAGATTTTATTCTCTAGGGAGTTCCTACCCTAGCTATTGAGGTAATGTCTATCGTGGCCTGTATATCAGGAGACCAAACTCTATTTCAGGAACTTATGCTGTGTGAAATGATTAAAACAAGGCATTGTTCGCCCTCACAGCATTTGATACATGCATCCTATGCCACAGATCCAAGTCAGCTCTGTGGGTATTGGTGGTCTAAAAAAATCTCTCTCCAACAGTCTGATCTTGTTCCTGTGAATATATTCTTGAAGCATTCCCACAGAAGCTCTGAGATAAAGTGACTCTGGAAAGATAAGATTCCTAATGTGTCACCCAGTGGGTCCAACTTTAATTTCCTGTATAGATATCTCTCATATGAAGTGTAAAACTGCAGAGGGCTGCTGCTGGAATATCTTTTTTCTATTGCTTTATGACCGATGACTATTACCCCACCAAGGAGCCTCACTGTTTAAACCAGCTGAGACACAAGGAAAGGGAGGAAAACCCCACTTCTAGATCTTTCAGATGCACCACAAATGTGAGCAAGCCTCTCTCCAGCGTAAAATGCAGCATGATGAAAACTCACCATGATGCCTAGAGAGGCTACCTAGAACAGAGGCTAGAAAGAGTTAAAGGAATAAAGTATGCATTTATTAAAGAAGCCTTCAAAGGGCACACCTTGGACAGTACAAGAGCCTGGCCAAGGCTACACCTAAGATGGATGACGGGTCATGAGGTTTCACGCTCTTATAAGTTTTGGTCTATTTACATATTGGGGTTAATTGTTAAATTACAATTTCAGGTTATGAAGACACATCCTTCCTGATTGTTCTCCTCAATTTGTTGTTGTTTATACTTTTTGGACCTGAAGCTGCAAGGGTGTCCTTGGTTCTGGGGCTGGAAAAGGATTGTTTTGTGTAATTATGCTGTGAGGAGAAGTCCAGAGTTATATACTAAAGCAGTACAGAATCTCGATAATATAAAAACTAAAACTCAAGGCATCAACCATGACCCTCAACATGATACACCTCATAAACATAAATGACAAAGTCTATCAAGTTAACTGATTACTATAAATTATTGTCATGGGTCTATTTATTGCATACAATTAAAATTCTCTTTATGCTGTAAAGGACTCTTACAGGTTTGCCATGAAGGCTAATTAATTTAAGGCCCACTTTGTAAATTTATATTGTGTTGCTTACCCGTGCACAGAGCAAACAAGTCTTGCAGAAGCAGGAATTATGACACATCTTGTATTTCATTGCTCCAGGGTCTAATTTTTGTCTCATTATAAAGGCTGTTTAAAAGTGGTGACTGTTACGTAGGCAGCCAAGGAGAGAGGGGAAAACCTTACCAAAAAAAAACCCAACACCCATCCAGGAAGAAGAAAAGGCAGTTTGCCTTCAGTCAAGTTTGTTATTTCAGCATCCAGTAAATGTGAATTTTATCTACATTTCACAGCCCCAAATTCTTCTTCTTCATTGTTGACCAATGGTGGTGAAGGCAGTGCAGGGAGGGATGAGTTGGGACTTGCAGGATCCCCCTGTTTCACATGGCTGGATCTTCTCCAGCACTTCAGGCAAGCCTCAGCAGGACATGGGGCACAGGGACTGCAGGTGTCAGCTGCACGTCTCAGCTGTGTCCTCAGGTGGACCTCTCCTGCTGTGTCCTTTCAGGCAGTGGATGGAGATCCTGAATGGTTCCTCCATCCAAAGGATCTCTGTAGCCAACACAAGATCAAAGCTCTGCTCAAAGGCCAAGCATTGGAGGAAGTCCAGATGCTGGTGGCCAGGAGTCAGGAGGAGGAGGAGAAGGAGGAGAATTAGTGGAGAAAAGCTTTACTGAAACCCTTGTGACAAAGACAAGCCCATCCTGGACATTCTAACCTCCTGCTATATTATCAGCATTCATGCCTGAGGCCAGACTGCCTGTCAGAGCAGAGCAAGCAACTGAATCCATGGAGAAGGGGAAGGGAGAGAAAGAGGAGGAGATTGGATAAAGAAGACTCTTGCTGGAATCCTAGAGATAATGATGTGGAAGCCAAGCCCATCCATTTTCAGGAAACCTTGACCCTCCAACTCTTTGCAGTATTATCAGTATCACACTCTGAGGCCACCCTGCTCAAGGACATGACCTCCAAGGTGCTGTGACGGCCGAGATCAAGACCAAAATGGACAAAAATCACTGAAACTGTGGGCTGGGAACTCTTGGCTGGTGCTGGAACCAGCTCTGACTGCATAGACCTCTAAAGGCAACCTGCTTGAGGAGCCTGTTAATTAACATCTCTGATTAGATGAATTAGGGAACGTTCTGAAGATCTTCTGAAGTGCTCCCTCAGCTGGAGAGTTCCTGGCTGGAATGAGATGAATAAAGGCAAGAGGATGGGGCCAGGCTCTGTTCAGTGGTGCCAGGGCCAGGATGAGGAGCAGTGGCCATCAAAGAAACCACAGCGAGTTCCACCCCAGCAGGAGGAGGAACTTCTCTGCGTGGAGGGGCAGAGCCCTGGAAGGGCTGCCCAGGGAGGGCCTGGAGTGTCCCTGTGCGGAGACATCCCAACCCCAGCTGGACACGTTCCTGTGTCACTGTCACAGGGGACCCTGCCTGGGCAGGGCTTGGGCTGGGTGAGCTGCAGAGGTTCTGTGACTCGGTGATTCATTCAGTCATAGAATAGTTTAGGTTGGAAAAGGCCTCTAAGATCATTGAAACCAATGATTACCCCAGCACTGCTAAACACTCCACTAAACTATATCCCCAGATACCCCATTCACACAGATTTCAAACGTTTCCAAAGCCACCACTTCCCAAGTGTGGAAGCCTGTTCCAGCAATTATAATAAAATCTTTAAAGTCCAATGAATATAAATTTTATCTCATCACAGATAAAAACACCTTATCTTTTATTCTCCTCCTCCAGCATCACCACAGATAACACTTTTTACATGTCCTGCCACCATCCAGGGGGACGTGGCTGCATGGAGGATGTTGATTAAGGCAGGAACATCTAAACAATAAATGGTCTTTGCATTGAAATTTCTACTATCCAAGATCAAATCATCTCCTGTTTGGTTTTTTTTTTTTCAATTTGCCAGACTGGGATATCCTGCAGAGAGTGCATTTGGGAAAGGGCTTGTCTTTTTTTGGGGGGTTGCCATCATCGTCATCATCATTGAGCGTTGTGAAATACCAACAATGGAGAACATAATTTAAAATAAAAGTAAAGATTATCGTCACTATAAGGAGAATATTTTATACCATGTGGCTGGAGAGGCCCTGGCGCAGGGTACCCAGAGAAGCTGTGGCTGCCCCTGGATCCCTGGCAGTGTCCAAGGCCAGGCTGGACACTGGGGCTTGGAGCAGGCTGGGATGGTAGAAGGTGTCCCTGCCCATGGCAGGGCGTGGCACTGGGTGAGATTGAAGGTCCCTTCCAACCCAAACCTCTCTGTCATTCTCTGATTCTACACTTTGAACAAGCTGCCCATCAGAACAGGAATGTGTATGTCCTTTTTAGGACACATTCAGAGTTTATGAGGGATGAGAAATGAGCCATTTAAAAAATATATAGATCTATGACATTGCCTTAGTGCTTTTACACAGTAGACAAAGTAAATTGAAATTTCTTTCAGCATTCCTACCAGCAAAATGACTCCTCATATTTTGCTATAGTTACCAGCAGAAGTATTGGCTAACCTATTCTTTATTAAAATGTTCATTTTCCATGTACTGCAATGCCCCTGGCCTTGGCATATTTCTTGTGATCTGCTGCTAGAAAATTCTCTGTGCTAGGCAGAAGTCAAGAATTTATGAAGTGCCTCTAAGCAGCACTGAAGCAGACATCAAAAGCTGTTATCCTTAGTGCACTTTTGCAAGGCTATCTGTTAAAATGTGCGTTTGATCTGAAATCTGTGATTGTATTTCAATATTATTTTGATTTTTCACAGGGAAGGGAAGGGAAGGGAAGGGAAGGGAAGGGAAGGGAAGGGAAGGGAAGGGAAGGGAAGGGAAGGGAAGGGAAGGGAAGGGAAGGGAAGGGAAGGGAAGGGAAGGGAAGGGAAGGGAAGGGAAGGGAAGGGAAGGGAAGGGAAGGGAAGGGAAGGGAAGGGAAGGGAAGGGACAGCAGAGGCAAGTCCTTGGAGCAGCATAGTATTCAGGAGTGGAATGATTGCATAAAGCATAGATTGAACGCTTCGTTTCTGAGAGGTGTTTTAAAATAAGTTGGAAAACAAGGATGAATTGCCCTTGGCCTTGTTAAACCAGGCTGTGAAGTGTAGCATAAGCCTGGGCCTCCATTATTATGCCGAATTGGGTAAGATCAGGACTTATGTCTCCAAAGCTATGACAGCCTTGGTTCTGGGAAAAATGTGTACAGCTGAAGCGACTGTCGCAGTCACACAGTGCCGGTAAACACCCATGAGGTGTCTGCTATATAATTCTGCATTGGAGCCCACAAGGGTGACTTCCTTGGGAACAGCGTTATTGCAAGTACATTTTTCAATGACAGAAAGTTTGCATCTTAGAAATAATTCAACTTTTCTTGCTTATTCACCTTATTACGCTGGCTTAATATGGAAGGTGGTGTTTCAGAGTGGGATTTTGAAGATGAATTCTCCCATTAGGTCCCTGCCACACGCTGGAATAGATTAGAGACCAAATTCCTTATCTTAGTTTATTACAACTGAAAATACTGTGCTTTTATTATGGGAAAATTCTCCATAATGCCAGCTAAGTGATTTTCTCCCCAAACTTTTGAGATGGTATCAAACTACCATAGATTTAACAAATTATTGCCAGGTAGATGAGCAACCTGGTCCAGTAGAAAGTGTCCCTGGCCATGGCAGGGGCAGAACCGGATGAGTTTTAAGGTCCTTTTCAAGCCAAATGATTCTAGGACTCTGAAATGTGTTTACTGTTCCTGGGCCTGATCCATCTGGCATAGATTGTCTTAAAATAAGTTTAACCCACAAGTGGCCAGTGGTCTCTCAGGACAGAATTAACTGAGTCCCAGGCTGTATGTTTAAATAGTCCAAAATTACCTTATTAATGCTGAAAGCTTTCTTAAGAGGGGCATTTTCAATTAATGCGGGAATAGAGTTATTAAAAAATAAAAATAAATTCATAAATTCACCAAAGAGGTTATTTTCAAATAAAGTTCATTGAAATAAATCAAAACCCTCCCATTTAATTTAGTGGGGCTTTACTCGCACTTTTTTTTTTTTTTTTTTTTTTTTTTTTTTTTTTTTTTTTTTTTTTTTTTACCAGAGAATGAAGTCCAAAGTTTTTCTGGAGGCTTGTGTTAAATAATTTGTTCCAGCCCTTAAAGCAGTTCACTGACTGCCTAAATTACTTTTTAATGCTTCACCATAGCCCTGAAAATAGGCTGGCTGATTTATCAGTAGGTGCACCTTTGTTGACAGCTGTTGTCCTTTATGCACTACTATTTTTTGCAGCGGTTTTCCTCCTTCTAGATGATTATATGTCACAGTACCTTAGCTTTGGTAGCATACATCATAATATAAAATAATCTATGTTCTGGGGAATATTATATAGTTTTACAGTGACTAATTCTGACCTGCAAAACTGGCTTCAGTGACCATGCGTGTCTTGGGGACCAGGACATGGAAATAACTTAAAAAAAAATATGGGCAGTATATATATTTTCTTCCAAACAAATTGAAACTTAAAGGCAAAGTTGTTTGGAGAATATACTAACCAAAATGCAGGCTGTCTTTTGCAATTCTTGCTGGTCAAATTCTTAGAGGAATCTACTGCAACAGTGGCGTGATGATTTGTGAGTTGCTGTTTTTTTCTTGGCTTGTTTTTGAAAAATTATTTTTCAAAATCTTTAATAATCCCTCTCATTTCTTTATTTTCTACTTTGCTTTTGCAACTTTTGTTTCAAACAGCTACTAGAATTTGATTTTTGATGAGAAAACTTGCCATGATTAATAATTTGGTTTTTACTCAAGCCAGAACCCCTCATACTGACTCCTGTTGGGTATTGTTTGATTGCTCAAATAGCTTTACTGAATTCAACTGGAATACTGAAGGACTATCAATTTTTCTACTCAATGAAAAAGCCATGACTAGCAGAAACCATCCCTGTTTGAATTCGTTTTGTGAAATGTTATGAAATCAAGGTGTGCAAAGGAAGCTTGAACCCATTTAAAGAATTTCTTGATTTTTGAGTTAATTCTTATGATTTCCAAGTATTAAAAACCAAGAGATGAGGCACTCACATTAAAAAAATTGGCACACAGACTTTTTCAGCCTATGGTAAAGTTGTGTTTTCTTATCTCATCTCAATCTATCAAACAACTCAGTCCTGTACGTGATATCATCTCTTACCTCTCTTCACAGCAGAACCTTGAGACTTTGACTTTTTTTTCTGTCTGTATTTAACTATCTTCACTGAAGAAATAATGTCACCCCTATCTGTCTTTTAGCTGGAACAGGTATTATGGTGTTTGTGTTTATTTTAGTGTACTGTTTTGGGTTTTTTTTTGCAACCACTTTGCAAACAATGTTGGCAAAATATGAGGAATAAAAGGTTGATCTGTGAAAATGTTTTCAATTTAAAACACTGTAACTGGCATATGATAAGAAATAAACAATAGACATGATTGGAAAGAAAGTCACTTCTCTTATTCAGATTTTAAGCTACTCTGAAAGGAAAAATTCAGCATTTTTTAAAATGTTCCGTGTTCCAATCTCTTAGTGTACTACAATAACTGTGATAAGCTGAGGATAAGATTTTGAAGTATTTTTGTATATAAAATGCATTCTTAATGCTTTTTTTTCCAGCTGTGGTCTGAAATAAGAACCCAATATATTGATTCAAAAGCCTCTTTCAGGGGATATAAATGGCAAGCAAACATGTCATGAACACCTGCTGCCAACAGCCTTAAACAAGTGACAGTAAACTTCAAATTAAACAGGGTAGTTTAGATAGATATTAGGAAAAAAGTTCTTGATTCAGAGGATGGGGAGGCCCTGGCACAGGGTGCCCAGAGAAGCTGTGACTTCTTGTGGATCCCTTGGCAGTGTCCAAGGCCAGGCTGGACACTGAGGCTTGGAGCAGCCTGGGATAGTGGAAGGTGTCCTTGCCCATGGCAGGGGGTGACTGGATGGGCTTTAAGGTCCTTTCCAACACAATTCTGTGATCATGGTTCTATGATTCTGCAATAATTAAAGCTTGTACTAACCACACAAAATAAGTAAATAACAGGTGCTTATTTAAAAAAGACTGTCAGAGATTAAAAGGATAAAAGTTACTGATGTTTTATGCTTTAAATCTTAAAAGGCATGGAGGTGCTATTCTCGTGATTTCCCTTTTGTGCACTGAGGGCTGAATGAACAGATGTATCAGGCCAAATCAAAGACCACTCTACTCCAGCACCAATATCTGGTTTCCTCTCATGTTCTCGGTTGGATATTTGGATAATGAGTGACTATTAATTTTCAGTTTGTAACCAAATTCCATATGTAGGGTCTGCTACTTGCAGCATTTAGCCACCTGTGGTACCTGCAGAAGTGGTTTCAGAGGCGCATTGTTAATTAGATCCCAGAAGATTACCAGTGGTTTTTCAAGTCTTAAAATAATTTAAGCTCCCCTTCAGCTCAGCCTTTGGGGACCATTCACTTCTGACCTGCTGTGTGACAGTTCCTTGAGCTAAAAAATCTTTCACACTTGGCAAGGCATTCCCTTCCAATGCAGAATTACTTATTTATTTCTATTTGTTTAGAAGACACACATCATCCAATGCAATTTCTCACTTCCAAAGTTATTTCTAATCCTCTCACCTGCACTGCAGGATAGGATGTAGAATTCAATTTATACCCCACTCAGTTTTTCAGTACATTAAAGCTGAGTATCAAGAGATACCTTTTCTTTCTATATGAGTGCAGTCCACAGAACTTTAATCTTTCTTTTTTTTATTTCTTCCTTTTCCCAACTATTCTACAGTTTTCTAATGTAAAGTACATTAATAAAACTGTCCTTCAAAAAATTCTTATCTTCCAATTCAATAGATGTTAGAAAAAATATTTGGAATTGTTATCACTGAAAAATATTTAACATAATAATAATTTCAAGAACGTTTAAGGCTCAGTGTATGATTTACCCTCCTATATTTACACTTTCACGAATTTCAGATGAAATTTGGGCTGAAGAACACCCGAAGTTACAATATAAATATGGAATAGAAGGTAAGAATTTAGCTTCACAGTATTTTTAAAAAGTGACTTTGAATTATACTGAAGAAGTACTATTATGAATAAACAAAATAGCAAATTTTTGTTATGGAGAAGCCTTTTTTCTTTCCATTTAACCAGTATCCCCAAATGGTAGCACTCAGTATCCATTACATGAAATAGAAAATAAGATTCATAACCATGAGTTGAAACTAATTTACAAGACCAGATTTTCATATTAGTGTTTTCAGAAAACAGCCATTCCATTAAAACTGAGCAGTAATGTAACACATCATTTTGTTTTTAATTAAATTTTCATGTGTACTGATTTCCTTGGATTTATTTTTGCCACAAGCTGATTTTAGGAAGTTCTTGAATTACCTTTTTTTTTCCCCTGGCATGATTTTGGTATTAAAAAAAATATATTTTCCAGTACTCTGTACTGGAAAAATATAAATTGCAAATGAAAATGGTTTTCTACTTTTAGTAACTTCCTTTAGTAAATATTGCAGTATCAAATAGTGAAATGTATGATCACTTATGGAATCAGTGTTTCATAAATGTTTTTGATATAAGAGAATTTGTCACAGTAAGATCCTTGGCTGTCTAAACACATTATACACAGTGTTTTCTTAATGTCCTCTGGAGGACACAAAACATTCTGCCAGAGGGAGAAAAAGGATCTTTGTGTTAAAACCAGATAACTTTGAATGTATACAAGTTAAATACTGAATATACAATGCAGAAATATTCTGGTGAAAGGCTGAAACTGCCTTTTACTTCTGTGTGACACCATAAAATTGTTATATAGTGCAATTCTTTCCCCCCCAAAACAGATCACACAAATATGTGTAACGACACAGTCTACTGAGTAAAAAAAATATTGCTGAGAATCATTGCAGATTTCATTGCACAAGAATCTGGGACAGCAGCAGCTGTTTTAAGGGCCAGGTAATTTTATTTCTTCAGACACAATGCAGAAACTTGTCTTTACGTAATCAGTAACTTTTTTGATTACAGCTAGCATGGTTCTCAAGGCAGATTGCAAAAGCCATGGAATTGTACTCCAAAGCACTATTTCTGCTTCTTGTGGCAGCTCTTCTGGAGGCCCAATCATCCAGTTTCCTCCAATCTCCAATGGAGACAGGTAACTCACTTTATCCTTAGATTTGAAGGGTCCCCAGGCCAAGGAAAATGCAGCAAAAAACCCCTGTGGTGTACCTTCTAAGTAAAAATCTGAGAAACATTGTAGCTTGGATGTCCACCTGCCATCCATTAACACTAAAAGTACATAAAAATAAAACCACAAAAAAATTCCCCTCTTATACATATCTGCTTGATTCAGGGGAATGTGTCTGCATCATTTGCTCATAAAAACTGCTGCCTGTTATCTGTTTGGTTCCTGCAATTTCTAGAAGGTTTTTAAGCCTTTTCTCAGGTATGAAAGCCTTTTTTATGATGAATTATTTTCAGTCAGATATCCCAGAGATTCAGATTTAAACTGATCAGTGTGCTTATTGCTTGACTCCAAAGATTAAATGAAAATTGTGCTGAGATTAGGCTCATCACCCTGTGCTTGAACTTAGTTTCCAGTAGGCTGAAAATAGCTATTATTGTTCCACCAGCCTGAAATGCTGGATGGGTGCTTAGCAAGTTCTGTAATAACGTACACAATTCTCCTTTTTTCCCCCTTATCTCTCCCCATAATGACATACAGTTCATTTTGTTGCAGTTTATTGGCAGGCATGGTAGATTTGACCAGCAAAATCAATACCTAATGCTGGATCCAGCACATTCACGGGGCAATTTGGAGACTGAAGTAGTTTTATGCTAAGAATTTGCAGAAGAGATACAGTGCCTTGGTAACTAGAAACAAATCTTAGACCTTAGGCTTATCCCAAATGTAGACAGGAAGAACTGGACAGACACATTAATAATGGCTACTAAACCCTTTTGGATCTGAAAAGTGCGCATATATTGTTGCCCTATCTCCAAATTCTCTTTCTCTGTCTGTCTCTGGGCTTGACATAACAATTTTTACTTCTTCTTCAGGGAAAAGTTCACTTAAATTGCTGTTTCATCTGTATTCCAGAGTCCTTAGGTCAATGCTCACAGCATTTTAGAAACTTTTAACTTTTGAACTGCCACAATATTTTAGGTCTTTTGCATAAAGATAAGCAAATTGTGAAAACACAAGACATTTTTTTTTTTTTTTTAATTAAAAAAAATTAGAAAAAAACTTTGGTGATAATATTTTTTTCCCCTCTAGGCTAAAAGCATTTTAATAGGTAGCTATCATTGTCATTCACATTTCTTTTAGAAAATTACTAAAATATATGCAAGCATGTAAGGGAAGTAACATAGAGATTCCTATGATTTGTTAAAACTCCTGAAACCTTTTAAAGGAGAAAATCACTGTGTGTGAGAAGATACTTGTAAAGAAAATAAGGCAGAGCAAATAGTGGGACAAGTGCAGTGAACTCAGCTCATCTAGAAGGGGAAACTAACCATAAATCAAAGGTAATGACCACAAAAGTCAGGAGTCACCAAGAGAAACTGGTTGAGATTCTGATTTAGGGTCCAACCTCAGTGAAAAATGGATGGAGGATGGGAAAGTCACGAACCTCTGATTTCAGTAAGAACTATGATGTTATTCTAAAATGCATTACACAGCAGATTCTTGCCCCCATGTTGTTCATCATCAAAATATAGCAAAAAATGTGGCCAACTTTATCCCAGAGAAATATTTTTCTCAGAGGGGCTGCTGAATTTCAGTGATATGAAACATGTCTCAATTCTGATTTCTATTTTCTGTTTCTTTTGTTTCCTTGTGAAGAAAAGCAAGAATTAAGTCTTGATATCTATACTGGTTACCTCACTACAGATGATGATGTTAAGTAGTCTCTCACTTTAAGACATTTATATAGCAAAAGAGACCCATCTTGCTTTAATATTGGCTTCTGTCAAATGCCACACTCCTAACTCAGTGTTAGAAAATGCAAGGAAAATTAAGAATGACAAAGTTACTAAGTACATGATAAACTTTTTCCCAGTAATGTCTGAACCTTTATTGAATTTGATCTTGCCAATATTTGCAAATATTCCATCTAAGAAAGAAAAAAAAGGTAGAAAAAAAAGAAGTTAAAAACAAACAGAACCCAACAAAACCCCCCACATCCCCCCTAAACTCCCTCAAATTTGTAATGAAAAATCCTAATCGTCATTAGCTATAGATATGTTATCATATTAAGACATTTTGCTTTTCTACTGCCCTTTTATTCCCCCCACAAAATGTACAACAGAAGTCTGTTAATCTATATGGTGTTCAGGTTTATTGTCAAAAGTTTTATTGCTGGAAATTTGCACTGCATTTTTTAACATTAATAGTTGAAATACAGCACACTTTTTTCCCTAGATAATGCAGGGGATTTTTGGTAAGGAGTTAATTTTTTTGCTCTGGGCCTATTTCTATTTCTATCTATTTCTATTTCTATTTCTATTTCTATTTCTATTTCTATTTCTATTTCTATTTCTATTTCTATTTCTATTTCTATTTCTATTTCTATTTCTATTTCTATTTCTATTTCTATTTCTATTTCTATCTATCTATTTCTATCTATATCTATCTATATCTATATCTATATCTATCTATATCTATATCTATCTATATCTAATCTCTATATCTAATCTCTATATCTATACCTATATCTATACCTATATCTATATCTAATCTATGTCTATATCTATATCTATCTTTATCTTTACTCACAGTTTTTCTACCAAATAAGTAAAATAATACCAAAAAACTCGAAGTGCTGTACTGCAAGACAACGACACATTGGAAAGCAAAGATTCTGACTAGCTGAAATGTGATGGATTCAAGAGAACTGGAATAAGAAAAGACATTTCCTGGGTTTGTCTGCGACAGCAGGGACATATATAATAATAAATATAATCATCAAAAACTTGCTTTAAAGTTCCAAGTTGTTTTAGAACTTATGGCTTTAAAACAGTATTAATATGAGGGCCTCTGACTTCGAAAAATTTTGTTTTTCTTTAAGCCCGATTGCTTGGATTTAATGACTGATAAAACAACCTTTTCTCCCTCTACATGCAAGTTTTCAGAGTTACAAAGAGAGAATTGAGGCATGGGCTTCTCTTGTTTTTATGATAAGTTCAAAATGTCATCATTTTATACTTGGGAATCAAATTTGCTAAGCTCTGGTTTTAAAATGCCTGCTTTTCACACAGATAAATGAGAGAAAACAAGCAAAAGACAAAAAAACCCCCCTAATTTTTGAACCAAAGTTGGCTTATCAGGTATCTGAAGGTCCATGTTTTGATCCTTCCCACAGAAAGAGCCCAAAGTGGTGAGCTCTGTCCAGGAGTTATAAGCTTTATTCTGTGATCAAATCACTCTAAAATTATTTTCAAAGCAGCCAGGCAGCTACATGTTAGTGCTGCTCTACAGGAAGTGACTCTAAAAACCATATATATCCATTTTACACAGGAGTTTATGGGCAAAAATACAGTAAGAAAAGTGAGCACTTAGCATAAATCAATCCCCTTAAAAAGATTGAACTAAGTGTGGTCATATTTGGCAACTGTCTTTTGCCCAGAGATTTGAGGGGCTTTTTTCTTCCAAGTAAAACAGATTTTTAGTAATATTAAATAATTTAACTAGATCTATAATGCATTTCTGTTGTGTCTAGATGAACAGAGATCCTCAGTCTCTAGAGATATCAAGATGCCTGGATGATATGCAGAAGACTCAAACCCAACCAAACAACAAAAAAATCCCTTTGACTTTCTGTGCTAGACTCAAACTGACCAGGGCCTCTTCTAGGATTAAACAGAAATTGTCATTATTCTTGAGCACAGAATTTACAGAGATTGTGAAGCTTTGCCACAAAACTCCCCGCTGAATCTTAACCTGCTTCCTCATGGCAATCTATTTGTTTAAACTTCACAGAATTTATCTTCAAGTACTTAAATTAGTGACTGCTGACCACATATCATAATAGAGTTTTCCACTCTAAAGTGAACAGTTTTGTGAAGACTAATCAGTTATTGAGAAAGTACTGACTTTTTTTTCAAAAAGAATTCTTGAAAAATGATATTCTTGAAAAATGATTTGGCAATTTTCTTCTGCTGTCTTCTGCCAACCCATCTGAGGTAGAAAAGAAAAAAATAAAGCAATTTTGAAGTGTAAACGAGAGGTTCAGCCCATCAGAAGCTGAAAGTACAGGAAAAAAAATGCCTTAAGAAAATTAAATTTTAACATGGATGAGAATTCTCTCAGCTCAGTGTTGTTACAGGAAAAAACAGACACAAACCGTGGGCCAAACCTTTTAATGTATGGAATTACATAAAAAAAAAAAAAAAAAAAATCTTGTCCTTTTTTTTTTTTTGTTTTTTTTTGTTTGTTTTTTTTTTTTTTTATTTTTCATTTTTCATTTTTCTTTTTTTTCCCCCCAGTCCCTTGGCTCTTTTTGGTCCCTGAGTTTTTATAATTCCTGAATGTTTTATGAATGAAAGAATATTTTTTCATCTCCTTGTTCTCTGAATAAGCAGTTATACATCTGCCATGTTTGACAAGTATTGAAGAGATTTGGTCCTAAATGTTACACTTCAATGAAGTGTGGAGTACATACAGATCCTTTACTGAGAGTTCATGCAATTTTAATTTTTTTCTTTAATTACCTTGGAAACTCCACAATTCTGTATGAGTACTTCAAAATGAAAAAAAAGCTTTTATGTTTTTATCACTAAGACTTAAGCAACTTGAGAGATCAAATGAGTCATAATCTGGAATTCACTAAAGGCTTTTCTTTTCTTTCTTCTTTTACTATAACAAGCAATGGAGTGTTTGTTTAGCTAATGAAAAATGCATGTGAAAAGAGTAAATATTCATTGAAGCAATAGGATTAAATACATATAATAATTTAAAACAAGTCATGCCGATTGAGGACTAGCATTACAAAGTAATGCTTCCCAGCTTGCTAAAAAACTTCCTTTAAAGTTAATTCTTGTCTATCTTTTCAGTATAAGCCTCCATTATTTTTGATCAGTGCAATGTGTGTAACCATGTAGACACTGAATCTTGTGGAAAACTTTGCATTCAGTGAATGTTTATGTCATGCATTCACTGCTATTTAGTTATTACATTTCCCGTTTTGTCTTGTTTTTATTAGAAAGCCCACAACTTTTGGTCTTTTGCTTGACAGACTGCCAAGACACACATGGGAGGTGTTTCAAAGACCACTATTGTATTTTCTACCCATGTAAGCACTGAGACAAAGTAGTTCCCCAGTAGTTTGATTCAACAAAAGGTGTGCCTACCATGAGTTTTGAGGAACTTTTTTTTAGAGAAAGGTGCATTCATTGCCCTTCT
This sequence comes from Hirundo rustica, assembly GCF_015227805.2. NCBI lineage: Eukaryota > Metazoa > Chordata > Aves > Passeriformes > Hirundinidae > Hirundo > Hirundo rustica. The sequence goes on along the minus strand of NW_026690295.1, from coordinate 36,860 downwards.
CCACAGTTTCAAATCTGTAGATTAAATCAGATATAGCAATTGTTGGGGGAGCCACATGGGTCATTTGCAGTGTGGGCCTAATTTCCCTAAAGCCTTTCCTGGATCAGCCCTGCAACAATGGAGTGGAAGTACCACAATATATAATGTGCCAATGTAGTAAAAATAATAACAAACGTAATACATTATTTAAAGCCATAAAATAATGCAAATCACCTTATTGAAAGATTCTTCTGTTTCATTTTTTGTGAATTCAGAAGAGGCAGTTGAGAGGTCTCAGCCTCAAAGCCAAGGCTGAGAAGACTCTAATTCTGGTGTTTCAGACCTAAGCAAGAAGGTATGTCTCTGTGAAATTTCTCTGTCTCTTTCCAGCTCTATCAGTCAATTAAAAAAATAACTACCTTGTCTTATTCTATTCTTTTAGACCATTGTGTCTACACAGGGGCAGCTGGTTGTACACAGCTCTTGATTTATAGAATCACAACTTTTCAAGACCCTTTTTTTTTTTTTTTTTTTAGATTCCAGTCATTTCATGTAATAACCAAGTGCAGTTACATCCACCATAAACAATGTTGTCAGTGAAGCAGGGACTCTAAGGGACCACGTAAACCACAACTTCCCATGAAGACAAAATGATTTAAAAATATCTATTTGTTGTCTAAAAGAGTAGAAATATTTTGCACAAACTCAGCTGTCCTGCCATCCTCTGAGTACAAGAGTGCGGTGGAGGGAAAAAAAATAAAATATCTGCATCAGAGTCAGACAAAGGAAGCACAAAATAGGCTTGTTCTTACCTTTCTGGATTGTAACAGTGTCAACTAAATTGCCTGCAAATTTTGTATGGTCACCAGAGTTTTGGGTTGGGTAGTGGAAGCAATTGGTCCCAGCTTTAAGCAAGATAGTCAAAACTACTAGCAACTTTTGTTTTGGGCTTTTTTCCCCCCCTTATTAATTCTGTGGTTTCTCATTTGTTTGCCTACACTGTATTTTCCCAATTAAATTGCATTTGTACTTTTAATTGTGAGGGTGACACAGAGAAGCTCTTGTTAAACAGGTGTACAACCCTTTCCTTGGTTTTATTTATCAAATACAACACAGCTTACAGTGGTGGTAGGCATTTTGCCCTGTAACTTGAATGGTATTCAGTGGTACAATGAACTTGCATCACTAGATCTGTAACAGAATGGAAGAATTTAGGATTAATTAATCTGTGATTTGATAATAGTAAAATACAATTAAGTCCTATGCAATTATTAGGTGAAGACAAGTAAAAGACTTAATCTTTCTAACATTCACTCTTCAGTAGGTATCAAAAATACCTGGATACCTAGGCCAAACTGCAAAGAAATTTTTTGTTCCTTCACATTAAAATTCAAGAAATTCTAATAGATGAAAAACATGGTGAGATAAAATTAACTTGCCAGTTGACACCAAGCAACCAGCAATCAGCCCACTGAAGCCTTCTTACATTGTTGCAACACCCAACCTCATTTTCCAGTTGCTGCTCATAAAAGAAGATTATAAGGAGAAATTTTTTTGAAGGACAACACTGCCGATCACCAGCTCTCCTCAAGCCCTTGGAATACTGAGTGCTCACTCAATTTTTTCCCCATTTGCAGAGGATGAGATGCTGTGATCATGACCTTGAGCCATGAAAAAGTTGCACAACAGCTGCAGCAGTGCCAAAAAGAGTATCATAGATAACTTCATACCTACAGACATTGATTCATGTGCTACTTTGGCACAAGGGAATTTAAGAGAATAATAAGATGCCTGCTTTTACTTTTAAAACACAGTGACATGCAGGAAATGATTGATTGCAATGGGGAGAATTGCATAGTACAATGTCCTCCTGACTAGATAAGCGTATTAAGAATGTGAGAAAGAGCAGTGGGTGATACATGGCAAAATAAATGTGAGTTCACAGCATAGGTAGAGTGGAAAGCAAGCAAAAGCCTCTCCTGTTTTCTAACATACATACAGGGAGAGTTTCAGGTAAGAAATGGTAGGGTGAATAGGGCTGTCCTGCATAGAACTGGTTGTAAATCCACCTAAACAGCATCACAGTTATCTGCATTTTGCATTATAGTGTGAAACCCTAATCCCAAAATCAAAGACTAGATCCTTTCCCAAAATTGGATGTAATGTAAGGCACCGTAGGAATTGCTGGATGAATAATAACAAAAAAGGAAGCTTAAAGGCAACCAGAGAGCATTGGCTGCTTTGTTGATAGCTAGTGATTCCAACAGCAGGGTTTCACAACATTTCAGTTTGAATTATGCCAAAGACAGTTTTTCTTTCCCTCTTCCAGTGCTGGCAGCCATTCCAAGTACCACACAGGAAAAATCTTAAGGATATTTGACTGGAAATAGCTTTTTGGATCAACTTTTCAGTGTACTTGTAGTAATTCATTTCTGAGGGTTTGAGGGATGAAAAGTAGCCAATATCAGTAAAATAATGGTAGAATTCATCCCATTGTCATGTTCTATGTCACAAAAAATGGATTTTTTGGCAATATTCGAATCTGATGTGCACTGGTGTTCTTGTCTGGCTGAGATAGCGTGCATTTTCTTTCTGGTAGCTGGTACAGAGCTGTTTTGGATTTAGGATGGAAAAACTGGTCAACTTCGATGCATACTCCTCAGTGAACACTGAGAGAGGACACGAGTAAAGGGAAAATATAGGAATTATGCAAGGAGAGTTAGCTATGCATTCAAGGAGAAGTGACAAACAGGATCGCCACTTTTTTTTTTTTTTTTTTTTTCCCAACCAGAAGGAAACAGATCGGTATCAAGCAGAGAGATATTTTTTAATCTGCATGAAAAGGATAGCTGAAATCAGTGGCAAATTAAGTTACCTGGTGATAATGAGCAAAAGTGAAAAGGATAATAAATCAAGAAGAGTGCAACACTGACTAGATCAGATTGTAGCTTGGGAAGGATAAGAACAAACTGAATTTTGATGAGGCGCATTTTGGTAGAGTGCAAGAAGCCATGCTGGAAAGCTTCTAAAACACTTCTGAATTCTAACTTCATTAGTAACCGAGAGATACAAATTCAGACAGCCATTCCTAGCAACACCTTTATTAAGACATGAAAAGGAGATAAGACAGTACCATATATTGGGAGATTTACGTTCTCTGTCTGTCCTTTTTGATTACTCATGCACATTCTTAGGCTAAAGGGGGGAACTTTTATTGCCACCATAAATTACCAAGTAACCAGTATATATCGTGCCGTTTGTACACCCTGAGCAGCCCTGCACCTCTGGAGAATTTCCTTTCATCTCACTGGAACTCCTTGTGGGTCTTTTGCGGAAGACCGCTCTGCTTTCAATATTTGCATACAACCCCATTGCTACGATCATTTATTTTAGGGCCATTATTTTCTATCAGAATTACAAGTAGACCTCTAATATGTATGCCTCAGCTGAGAAACAGAATGTGAGTTAAGGAGCAGAAATATTTATTTACGTGCTCATTTATGCATTTATTAATTTAGAATGGTGATTAATTATTTAGATATTTTAGAACATATTTGGCTCAGGAAAAAGATTTTACTACCAAATTGCCTACAAGTAAATCAAATATTGAACAACCAGGAAGATCAGCTATAGTTTAAATAATAAGATGTTGCTGTTTTTAATAATTTGTTCCTTTGCGGAAGTCTTTGTAAAAATTTGCTATAGTCTAGGACTGGCAGACAGTTCAGAACCAATTCTTTGTGAAAACCAGTAAGAATGATTGGAAGAGCTCTCATTGTATTTTTATCAGGGTTCTTGCTCTCCCACCCTTTTCTCCTTTTAAATACCACGCTGACATCTTGATCCTTATTTTTCTGGAATTGTTTTGAGGTGGGAAAAAGAGAAAAAAAGGAACTAAAATCTCATATTAATTTCCTATGTGAGTGTTGGACATTGGAAACATCAAATTCTCTCCTGCCCAAGAAGAATTTTTAGAAGCACATTTGGTTTGTGATATGAGCTTTGACATAGGAAAAGACATCAGAATATGAATGTGATCCTCAATGGGAGTGGCATCAAGTCATGAAATGGCAAAACCAACCACTTTTTTCCTCTTCCTGCCACGTTCATCTTTTGACAACAAAGTTTATGTAGAATTTTAGGAAAGGCAGGGAAGAGTCAGACTATCTTTTAAGGATGATAAATTATGCAATAATTTTCATGTGGGAAGAAAAGACAAAAGTTGTTTACAGTCTAACCAATTGTTAAAGACAAAGTGAATAATTTAACTTCTTTCTTTTTTGTGTGTTTTTTCCCCTCTCCACTTCTTTATGCATAATTTTAGATTAAATTCCTGGCCCCTCTTCCCTGCTTTGGTAAGGAAAGATGGCAATCAAGCTAGATTTAACCTCAAAATATGTGACAATAATGTGTGCTTTTTGGCAAAAGCAACTAAGAATATGAGGAAAGAATATGTATTTTTATAAAAAACCTGTTCATTAATGGAGTGGAATCAATTGCTTATATGAGAAAAATTTGATATTTTTTAATGGGATAAAATTAGAGAGAAAACATGGGCTGTATGTTTGGGGGAAAAAATCAGAGTTTAGATGGAATTATTTTTATTTTATTGAAAATTCTACTGGTTTTGCTCAAGTTATTGTAGTTTATTATCCCCTTATCAACAGATAAACAATACTCAGAAAAGTAATGCCAGTTTTTTCCTAAATTTCCAGGTTATATATTCTGTCATTCTTCCTACGAGTTGTATGTAGGCCTTCCACCAGAGTCCATAAAATCATTAAAAAGCAGCTAAAATCATCATTTCTGCATTTTCAGAGTTGTAATATTTTACTCCATCTAGGGTGCGTGTGTGTTCCCTCTTTGTCTCTCTTTCTAAACAGTGCTGACCTCTGGGCCAATGCTACCTGCTGTGAATTTACAGCATTTCCAAAGATCTCTGATCTGAGATGTTCTTTTCTTATCTCTCTGTTGGTTCTTCTCTCGTCAAATAAGAGTTTTCTGCTTGAATTTTCTGCCTTGAACTTCCTTGAGCTTTTTCCTCAACCTGTAGTCTGTTAAGGAAGGGAAATTGGAACTTGCTCCTTTGAAGAGGGTGAATTTGAGGGTGGAATCATCCTAGGATGTTGTTAATGTTTTTTATAGGTATTTGTTCTTAATTTTCAATAAATAAGAAGTTTCTAAAACCTGCAGAGTTTTTATATTGAGAGGCTCAATGAAGCCTTTTCGTTCATATTTTAAAACTAATGCGAAAAAAGCAGGAGGGAAACTGGTAAAAAACAAATTAGAAATGAATGCCTGATAAAATTTACATGTTGATTAATCTTTTTTTCCACACTCTTCACTCTGAAGGTTTTGGATTTTCTGATTTGAAGCCTGGGGAACAGCTCATAAAAGAGACTATGCAACCTCTTTTATCTGTTGCTGTACTTCTCTGGAAATAAAAAAGGATTGCCACCTGGATCTCTGGAATGTTTTTATTATGTCCATTCCTTCACTTCTTTAAAAACTTCCCTGAAAATCAGGGCATTTGAGTGTAATATGTCACAACTTACATGTCCCCTAGTGGGCTAAATGATATTTACACTGTCAAACCTGTGAAAAACCTGCATCTCAATTGACAATACAAGCAAGATGTTGTCAGCTGGTTAAATTAATTGGCCACTGCTGTCCACCTGAACAGTCAGCAGCTGAAAACAAGAAGAAGCACAGATAAGAAACACCAAATTATTTACAGTTTTTACCATAAATAATTGTTTTAAAATATTTTTACAGTAACGTTTTTGTAAAATAGTCTTCCACCCACTTTATAAGATTTGAGTCATGTTTTTTGATGAGTTTTTCCATTGTACTAATCAATATTTTAAAAGTAATATATTTGTTTTTAAAGAATATTGTTTGGGGGTTTTTTTAGAAAGAATGCTGAAAATAAGGTGGTGATCATATATAGTGTAAAAGTTTGATAATGAGATTAGGCTCTTATTTCATTGTTCTGGCTAATCTGGAGTTTAAATTCAAATGTTTTACAGGATATATCTCTTAACAACTGAATGTTTTGGAATGTGACCGAACAGAGGTGAGGTGGTTTTGTTACCCTAAATCATCAGGAAGTTGCCAGTCAACAAGGACTTGCATGTTTTTTTTAGGTCTCTAGTGATTTCTTTCATCCCCCAATCCCTTAATTTGTCCCCTTAGTCCATCTCCAACTTCAGTTTTATTCCAACACAAACGTCATTGTCTTTCTTGCCTGTGGTTAATATTTTCTGCTTCCTGAGATATATCCAGAGACTCTCTCACATAATCTTTTCTTGCTACTTTCCATTTAGGAAAGCATTTCTAGATGATTCCTTATAATCAGCCTTTCTATAGCAATAGCAGATGCATGGTAGCAGTGATTGTGAGAGACTAAAGCACGATCAGCTAAGAAAGACCAAAACAAAATTAAACTGCTAAACACTGCTGAGGCCTTGCTGAGTATTTACAAGCTATTTTTTAAAATTTATTTCATTTTCCCAAGCTGTTGCTGAACTGACAGAATACACTTGGATAGTGAGAGCCTCAGCAAATGAAATGAAAATTTCTTTGAGACACAAGATTTTCTCTAATCAGACATAGCGCATTAAAACCAAGGGATCTTAACTCTAGCACGGAGCAGAGTGAGAGCCACCCAGATCATTTGTAGATAAAAAGAATAGTGATATGTGATACAAAGCTAGGCAATTTTCCAGCTTAAACTGTTACAATCAATAAGCTTATAAATCACTGGTAAAATAATCTAAGACAGAGCTGCTGAGTTATTTAAATAACAATCTTTGCGCCTAAAAACATGACAAAATCTATTTATTAAAAAACTCACCAAACAGCCAATATTCTAAGGTTTTGGGAAAAAAAAAATTACTTTCAAATCTTGGATACCAGAATATTTCTTTCAATGTATAAACTTCCTTTTAGAGAAACAGTCAAGCCAAAAGTAACTATTTCCAGCTTATTTATGTCTATATAAAAACTATCTCAATCAGCTTAAAATGTTCCATTTGAAAGTATGTTTTAATAAAAAAAAATTTTTTGGGGAACATGTTTAAGAAATTTTTATTTGTAAAACAAAACCAAAATAGCACATAATGAAAAAATAGCACATAATGAAGGGAAAAAAAAAAAAAAAAAAAAAAAAAAAAAAAAAAAAAAAAAAAGCTACAAACTCTGGGAACCTGATTGATTTTTTTTTTTTTTTAAGTAGTTGGTTTGTGACATACCTTGCACCATAAATTTCATTTTTATGAAGCATTTTTATATACATCCAGGAAGCAAATGCACATCCAGATGTGGTTCCCTCATTGAACATTTTTGTTTTGGATTGAAAAGAAGATTATTGAAATTCTGGCATTTTCTAATGAAGTGGACATTTTGCTTAAGCCCAGCTCTTCCTAAAAGTCATGTAAAGTTGGCTTTTAACAAATAGTTGTCCATTATTGTAGATGATATGTTAAATATGAGATTTCTTAAGAAGCATAATCATAAACAAACCAAGACACTGTGGATGAGACTTCTTAATAGATGCCTATTAAATTATGAATAAATTATTAAATATGCAAAGAGGAAGGTGCTTTTCCAGGGAAGTGCCTGGGAATACAGCCAGTCACAAATGTGTTTGTGGCAGTGTAAACCTGTGAACTGCAGTAACACACAGGCTGGAGAGTTTTCCTCCTCAGAGAGGTCCTTAAACCTTATTCCTCTGCCCCTTAACTACATAGAAACACACTAGTTTCACTCAGGCTGCTTACTTCTTTCTACACATAAAAATAAATGGACTTGGTGAGACATCAAGATTACATGCTCTGGGTTATGTTGTGCTTTTAATATTTTCATGTGACTTTTAGCCACAAACCTAGTGTTTTTCTACAGCCTGTGTGTTTTTGTCACTAATGTAGGAAGGAGAATATTTGAGGATAAAATTAATGAGTTGCATTTTCTTCAGTTTCTTTTACACAGTCAGATTGGTGGCTTTGGGAAGTGATTTATAACAAACGATGTAAGAGTAGTGAAAATCCCTGCCTCCCATCCCTCCCTGCTCTCAGCACCAGGGAAGGACATGGAAAGATGACTGTGTCTCCTGGTCTTGTCCTTTAGACAGGTGAACTATTAAAGAGATATAACTCATTGTCTGAATGAATTTTGTAATAGGCTTCTGCGAGAGCAATCCTAATGGGATTGCGTAAATAATGTCACTGCAGTTGGGCTAACACACATGCAGGGGATAACTAGCATTAAAAGAGTGCAAAATGGTGTGGAGGCTGGCTGTTGCTCCTTGTACTCATTCCCAAGATGAATCGGTGAATTAAAACCTCATTATCTGCATTACATTGTATAGCCCTGTTATGTGTAATTATCAATTTGCTGCTATAACTTGATGGCCAAATCTAAGGAGAGCATCTTCAAAACAGAAGCAAGTGTTAACATCACAAGATTGCAGATAATAAAATATGTGTAATTTCCCAGGTATTGTCATGCAGGTGTTTTTAAATGTTTGCCCTTCACTATGCTGGTGTGCACCTGTAAGTCAAAACTCTCCTTCACAGAACTGGAGATAAAGCAGGATATTAATATTCCCATTTTTGTATTAACCTAAAGTCTCATTTAAGATACTTAGTTCAGTCAGTGTGTAAGTCAAGGAAAGAGAATAGGAAGCAAAAATTATATTTGAAATTTGATTTTCATTTACAGCAACTCCGAGGGCCCTTATGAATACCAGGAGGGAGTACGCTACCTCCTGTAAAAGTGGCACTTGAGCTTTTTCTTAAAACTCTAAGATATCTGCACTGGTATGAGAATACTGTTAGGTCTGAATTCAGAACAAGACTGGGGAAAAGAATATTTCTGCACCATCACAGCTGGCTTCTGAATGCAAAGTTTGAGGAATGAAATGCATTATTATGATCAGAACTGTGTGAATTGAGGAGAATGAGTTATCCTAATGCAATAGCCTTCAGAATAATAACCTTTAAAGTTCCCCTTTAATTTAAAAAAATAATATTGCCAGTACTACCACAATGCTAAAAACATTTTGAAGCACAGCCTCACATATTTGTCACAAAACAACTTTTTTTTTTTTTTTTTAAATTACCCAACAAGAAGTTATTTAAGTTTAGGAAATATTTTATATTCAGGTGTAAATTGGGAGTCCAAGCCAAGGGAGCTGGGGAGGGACTTTGGACAAGGTGGGGAGGGACAGGACAAGGAAGGATGGTTCCACACTGCCAGGGATCAGGGTTAGATGAAATACTGTTCCCTGTGAGGGTGGGCAGGCCCTGGCACAGGGTGCCCAGAGAAGCTGTGGCCGCCCCTGGATCCCTGGCAGTGTCCAAGGCCAGGTTGGACACTGGAGCTTGGAGCAGCCTGGGATAGTGGAAGGTGTCCCTGCCAAGGCAGAGGTTTGGAATGGGAAGGACTTTAAGCTCCCTTCCAACACAAACCATTGTAATTCTAAATCTGTCAAAGAATGAGATGCAAAATGAACACTAATCTATCTACAAACTGCTCTTGCAAGATCACTTGTTCCTTTCTTGGCAGCTGGAGGGCCTGATGGGCTGCAGAAGCAATCTGCAGCCCAGGTGTGTCCCTGAACCTGTAGCTTTCCTCCACTGCCAAGCAGCCTCCTAGCCCAAACCCGACTGGGACTAACTGGTTTGGATGTAATGGATACCCTGTTTGCTTTTAGGATACTCATATTGTCAGCATCGCACATTCGTTATTTTTTAAAGGGCTTTGTGAAAGTTTGACTATGAAAGGTAAATGTGTAAAAGGTCCCTTGTGTTTTTTTCCTCATACACATTCATTAGGAATTATTGAAGCACAAAGAAGAGTGACTGACACTGGTAACTACTCCTGCTAAAAGTTAGTGGAGATAATTATCCTGTCTTTGTCACTCCAGTCTGTAGTTTAATTTGCAGTGCAGAGGCTGAAGACAAATTTATGGGCCATAGTAGCTATTTAAGTTCTAAATTCTGCAACTTTCACACCAGAGGAAGACTGCCTTACTCTTCAGACATAGTACCACGCATTTTATTAGGGCTCCTGGGTTTTGCTCACCAATCTAACAAAATCTGTGGTGAAAGTGGAAAATTATGATGGATTTTCTGAGGAAGAGGGTTCTTGTGGAACAGGAATTTGTGGTTTTGTGCTGTGTGCAAGCACACTTTCTGTTCCCCCGTTTTCTATGCAGTGGTGTGGCAGATGGGTACAGTCAGACACCAACTGTGTCTTCCCATGTTTGAAACAAACCAAGGACTATTAAATCCAAATACAGCACTAACTCTGTGCACAGAACCCACTGAAATCATGTGCATGATCCACAAAGAAGACCAGTGCTTCTTATTACATTAAAATTACTCATTCTTCAAGTATTTTTTGAGTTTGTGACAGTAGCACAAAGCAATCATTCTAACTTGTACCTGTAATTAAGCTGTTTATGGGCATATTGTCATATTGCTATTACCTGCAGTTTCAAGTAAAAAAAATGTATGATTTTATTTTAGTAATTTAGCCCTTACACGCTGTACTTTTTCCAGAGGAGAAAAATGTGGATTCATTTGCAATGAACTTATTAACAATGATTGCAAGAATAGCTGTACTAATATTGAATAACAACACTTACATTCTACATCATTAACCAGTCTTTTCTACTGTAAAATTAGGCTAGAAAAATGATGCAAAGCAATTTTGGCAATATTCTTTTATTGTAACCAGACTACCTGCTACTGCATTGTTTATGAAACGATGAGCCTTGCACTGAAAGGAAATTTACACATAATAAAACACCCTATATATTTCTTGCACAGTGAGAAGAAAGTGGTTGAGGAACAAAAGAAATGGCTTCCACTGATGTTTCACCTAGACACTGTTGTTCCACTGTTGTTGTACACTCATTTCTTTCATTAGAATTCATAATTTATCTCAGATTGAGTGAAATGTAAACTAGATTTTTTCCCACTTATGATGTGTGTCTCAAAAATAATTTGACCTTGGTTCAGCCTCGTTCAGCATATCTGATGGCCAATGAGTGGAGAGGGATGATCTGTCATTTCAACCCCTGTGATCGACTTCTTCTCTGCCATTCTGCTTTGTCCTAAATATTTCAGTTTTTCGTCTTGAACACTTCTGTCACCATGCACATCGTTGGCAGGTTGCATAGCCTTAAGAGATATTCATACAGTGAGAAGTAAACACTTGTATAATATTGAGGGTAAATTTGATTGCATTTGAAACACATTTCTAAGGCATAATTTCAGCGTTCATGCCACAAGACAGCTATGACATAAATTGAGTGTGACTCATAAATCCACCTGGGCTCCCCCAAACAGTTTTGTAAAACCAATATGCCTGTTGCATTCCATCAGTTTCTCTATAATATAAAATGAAACAAATTTGATTGTTTTAAATAACAATGAAACCAATGTGTCAGTTACTGTCTGCACCTCCAGCTGAAAGAAGGTTACACAATAAATTTTGAATAGCCAATGCTGATCTTCCAGATCAAAGTCAAAGCTCAAATTGTGACATTCAATTTGTAATGTTCCACTGCAGAAGTATCTTCCAACGTTGTTCCCGGAATTGCCATGCAGATTTTCCTTTCAGCTTCCTGACTGATCACTTCTTTACAAAAAATGCTTTATAAAGCATTATTATTTGGATTCCCTGTGCTCACATGCTTTGTCACTGTATGAACGTGCATGTATATATAATATTATAGCACAGAAGCCTCAAAACAATCAGCATTTTGAAAATTTGAATTCAGAGAGTTCCTAGTTCTTATAATTCAGCAGTTAAATCTCTACCATGAATACCAACTAACAAAAACAAGGCACCGCTGTGACTGCAGATGTGGTTGATTAAAAGCCTAACTGCATTTTATAATTCAGATTAAACTTTTTACTATATAGTTTCATATCTCTTTTGTATTTGTCTACAGCACACTATTGTTTTGATGACACTGATATTATTCCTTTTTATATGCTTATTGCATTATTCCACTGAGCACATCATAATGGCTCAAAGTGTATAAAACGAGAGTGAGCTAGGGTATGATTTACATTTTTATTAATGGAAGTTTGGTTTTCTGAACATAAAAGTTTCAAGCAATCTGTCGTTGTTCTTTCATTCGTCATTACCAACCTGAAATATAGATTTTAAAATATTCAAACTCAGAGAAGCCCTGCTACGTGTCTCGTTTTATTTCAGTGTTCATTTGTAAAGATGGTGATGAGTTAATTTGATGTGGATGGTGGAAAAGCCCTGTTGAGATTTGTATTGGTGTAATTCCTGACAGGGCTTCTGTTCTGTGTCCTTGCCAAAATAATAACTGCAGCACATTCCCACATGTGCTCATCAAGAGGCAACTTGCAGATTTTCAACAGCGCATGGAAAATTTAATTTCCTTTTCCTGAAGGAAAGAGCTTGGTCCTGCTGAGGCCAAATTGCTGCTGCATGGGAAAGAAGAAAATAAAAACAAGCAAAGCAGAAGGAAGAAAAAGGGAAAAAGGAAAAAAAAAGAAAAAAGGGAAAAGGGGGAAAAAAGGGAGGAAGAGGAAGAGGAAGAGGAAGAGGAAGAGGAAGAGGAAGAGGAGAGGAAGAGGAAGAGGAAGAGGAAGAGGAAGAGGAGAGGAAGAGGAAGAGGAAGAGGAAGAGGAAGAGGAAGAGGAAGAGGAAGAGGAAGAGGAAGAGGAAGAGGAAGAGGAAGAGGAAGAGGAAGAGGAAGAGGAAGAGGAAGAGGAAGAGGAAGAGAGAAAGAGAGGTGTCCCTTACAAACCCTCACCCAGAGCAGGCTCTGGGATGTCGCAAGGGGCTTTGGGCACCACAGCGTCACCGTCACCAAGTGCGCTGACACAACGTGCCTGTGTCACAAAGGGCCACCCCGGCAGCCCTTCCACAGCCAAAGGCACTGGGAGTGGCCTGGAGCAGCCCCGGCCTTGGGGGCTTGCAGCCCTCTGTGCCGAGCCGCTTCTAGAAATGATCAGGAACAGCTGGGCCCGAGTAAAGGTGCAAAGGAGAGCACATGGCAATGCCGATTGTGTGGCTTTGGCTGAACTGTTAATGTCAGAGACACGGGGAATGGGGAAGGGGAAAGGAAAATTATTGTGGGAGTCAAGTGAGGAGCCAAAACCCTGGAAAGCTGAGGTTGTTTGTTTTTAGCACTTCCAGTAGAGAAGGAGAACAAGCCTGTAGGATAACAAACAAACAAAAAAAAATCATAATAAAATAATTTAAAAATTAACAGCTACAGTCCTACTGCTGCTACTACTACCTATCTACTTACCTGTCTGTTCTGGTTTTTTGGACCGTGTGTAGCCAGTGTTGAGCAATTTTTCCTGCAGAACCTCTTCCAAACAGCATCATGAGCTGATCATCGTTCACTATCCGACCCCAAAAGTCTGGATGCACAGGAGTAGATAAATGTTGCATCCCTGAGAAGGAAAAGGGATATTTCCTGGGACTATTGCAAGAATTAGGGAAACTCTTCACTTTTGAATTTTTAGGTGTATATTGAAATGAATAAGCCTGGATAGAGCAATATGGTTGTTAGAGCACGTTGTTGATTCAGTGTCCCTTGTTAGATGTTCATCCCCTTGTTGATTAGCATTCTAGTTGCGCTGTACTTCCTAGTTATCACTCACCACCTGTTCTGTTCCCTCTTTGTTGGGTTGTCCTCTTTCGCTGTGTCCCTCACGGCTGGCAGGCGTGAAGGCTAGCTCAGTTCTGCACTGCAATAACGAGGATCGGTCGGGGTTACAGGCAGGGCGAGTAACCTCCTCCCGGTGAGTTCTTGGTTCCCCACACCAGTGAGTGGACCTGATGGAGTTGCGACTGCGGCAATGGAAAAAGGGTCGACTCTCTTGAGCAGGGGAGAAGGTAGTTTATTAAGGGGAGTCTGGCAAGGAGCTCCGCCTCAGACCACTGCTGCCCAGAGAGAGCAGAGATCAAAGCCTTGCGGCCACTTATAAATGGGGGAGGATCCAGGGGTGGTGACAACGGGTCAGCCAACCAGGGAACACGGGGGTGTAACATGGGGTGTCAACTTCTGAACAATGAACAAATCACAGGAGGGGAGGAGGGGATTCCCCGGGCACCAGCCTATCACTCGACACCTCTCCTGGATCTTTCCAGAATCCAGGGAAGGGTCTCCAAGTGACAGACAGGGCGACCAAGAGGAGAGAGGGGGGATTGACAGGGACAGGTGCAGGGGAGGAATGATCGGCATAAAACGTCTGGTTATATAACTAACTCATAAGGGGGAAACTGTTACGGAACACAGCAGGGTGCAGTGGACTGAACCATTACAAAAAACCCTTATAAATCTTACAAAAGTAACTTAATAACTTAATAAAACAACTCTCACACCACTACATTCGTTGAGCCCTGCTGCTTCCCTACATGGTGGCCAGGATCCAGAGGAGGAGGAACATGGTGGACATGCAAATGAAGGAGCCCCTGTGTAAACTGGGAAAAAACTCCTGGGTCAACCAGAGGAAAGATAGCTTTGTGGCAGAGGAACCCTATCGAATTGACTCACCCAAAAGATATAGACAGACTGTGCAAAAGTAAGACTACCCCTCCCAAAGTTGAGTAGTTTGACTCTTCACCCTAACTCTCAAAGACAACATCTAAGATGAGACCCCTGGACCTCCAAGCCAACCAGGGCTTTCTGGTGCTCCCATGAGGATGGAAGCCCAACCTCTGCCTGTGTGTCAGCGGCCAAAGCTGCTTACCTCCTCCGCCGAGTTGCTCCTGGGAGCAGTAGCAGTGGTGTGCATGCAACCTGTCGGGCCCCCACCCGAGGCTGATTTTAATAAAGGCATTAAAAGGAGCGAGTCTCCTGTCCTGTTTATTTCATCTATAACCTGGTATGATTTAGATTCTAGAATCACAAGAAAAAAAAAAAAATAAAACAAAAGGAAAGTCAAGAGATCCTACAGACTACCAGCACAAAAAAGCAACCCAGACACCAATAAAGTGAAGCCCAAAATCCTACCTTAAACATTATTAATTTATGGCAGAGTAATTTTTGCATTAAGACCTGTTTTATTCTGTGAGTATTTGTGTGAACTCTGTTACTAGGATTACTGTCAGTGAGGACAACTGAATTTAATTTTCTCACCTCTCCCTTCCCCGTGGTGTTTACTAAGTAATGGCACAGGTTGTATGTCTCATATGGTTCTTAAGCGACCACATGAAACACCAATCAAACGTTTAGTGCAGCAAATTTAGTCCTGGAAAATAGGATGAGGAAAAAGTTATAATTGCAGAATGGAATGATAATATTTTATTATGGATAGTGATTTTATATTTTATTATGGAGGAAAAAGAAACAGGTTAACCTACAGAAATTAATATTGTGTTCATTTACAGATAGCTTTTTTTCCTACTTTCTTTGCTAGTTATCTGGGGTTTTTTTGTTTTTAGATTGTTTTGAGTTTTTCTGTCTATGTTTGTTTGCTTTCTTGGTTTTGTTTGTTTGTTTTAAATTATTATTTCTGTCATAGGGGAGCAGAAATGAGCTATTGAACCCACAGATAGTGGCTTTCTGATCTGCACTGCGTTTTAAAAAACAAGCTGGATAGATTAAGTCAAACACCACTAGTTTTTAGCCCAAACTCCAAAAGGAGCCAAAATGTAAGAAACCGAATAATTGAAGGTAGGTAGGTTTTGGTTTTTTTCTTAATGCTTAACAATCAGCTTCAAGATACTTCAAGATACTCTTCTTTTGAATAATACTCATTAACTGGGGAAAGAAGACTTTGCCAGTTAATCCAAACTTGTTGCTTGTGGTCCTAGAGATATTTGAGAGAGTGGATAAAGGGAGAATCCTGAAGGTAAAGAAATCAATGGCTGTGATGACATTATTTTAGAATGCTGACTTCCATCATCAGAGATTTGGGCTTGCAGTATCTGGATGAATCTGGATTTATCCTAAACTCCAGATTTAAAAGATTTTAATCTTAAATCCTGAAATTTTCCTTACACCACCATGAGGAGAAGATGCTGTACTGTCTCAGTACTTTAAGTCAGAAAAATTAAAAAAAAAAATAAAAAAAAAAAAAAAAAATTCAGCCATATAGCATTTAATTTATCCCATATACCAGAGGAGTGAAGGAGATGAAATCTTAAATTTTGCTTATTTCAGACAGAGATAATTAATTTGTTTTCCCAGAATCACAGTCAAAAAAGAAAGCTATCAGATCAAAACAAATTCAAAAAATTGCACTGGCCCAAGCTGAAAAAAGCATCCCCTTTTAAACCACCTTTTACTTAAAGGTTAGAACTAAACTCCAGTTAAATGTTCTTCTATAATGAAACAAAGAAAACCACTATATGGCACTGAACATTTTAAAATTACTTTAGAGACAAGGGCCAGTTAAACCATGAACATTACAGGCAAACCACAAAGTAAAAATCTCAAACAGTACTTCTAGTAATAAATGATATGCGACACGTTTGATATTTTTTTCCTCCTTCACCATGTTTCAACAAGACATTTATAAGATCCTGAGAGCTCTGAGTGTTTAGCAGGGACTAGGTAACACAGACTTTGGTGGTTTTATTGCTTGGCGTTTGCCCTGTTGCACGAGCCTTAAAAGAGACCAATATAACCTTAGGAGTCACCTTCAAGGATGACAGGCAGAAATAGTAATTTTTCTAGGAAACAGCCTGTTGCTTGGTCTGTGTTTTTTTTTTTTTTTTTTTTTTCCGCCCCCCCGTCCCCCCCCCCCCCTCCAAATATGACATGCAGATGGAGGTAAAAAAGAAGCATTTTATTGCTCTCAAAAGAACATTCTGTTTGGCGTGAGTGAACGTCTTGGAAGGTTAGCTATGACTTAGCTCTAAAACAGCAAGGAAATCTAGTACATCCTGGGTGGAGTGTGGGGGTCTGTTAACCACAGCAAATGATGCAAAAAATAAAATTTGCTCCAGCACAACCAGAAACTGCACTGATCTCCTCAGAGCAGATCAAAGTCCTTTGAAGTGTCCGGAAATAGTCCAGTGACTGCACCTCCTCATGTGGGGAGTGTTGCTGTGTGCTATTTGGTTTCATATTGTATTTCATTTTTATATAGGGTTTTATAATGGTTTGTTCTGTATCCCCCCATTCCCCAGGAAAATGTAATATCCTGAAGTTTGTCTCTGCCCTTCCCCCAGCCCATCTCACACATTCTTCCCAGTCCCCTTCCTGGAATGTAATCAACCCTGTTCCACTCCCACCTTATCCCTGACTGGGTATTGGCTTGTACCCGCGTTTAGCCCCTTCCCTGGATATAAGTCACAGACCATGAAGCTTCCTCTCTCTCTCTTGGTTCGGCAGTAGGATGGGGCTCCTGACCCAGGCTAGGGGGTCAGAAAGAAGAAAGACTGAATAAAGCCCTGGTTTCACCCTTGGATCAAGTGCAGACGTTCCTTTGCCATCGATGGGATCTCGCTCTCTCTGCTAAAGGAAAGGTTAGCTTTTGGGACCCTGAGGACAAATCCTTCTAACTGCAGTTTGTCTCTCAAGCTAGCCATGGTGAAAAGGGAGCTGGAAAGCTTCGTGAGAGAGAAAAGCGACAGGTGTGGTGCTAAAGCATGGTGTCTGAAGCCACTGGTGTGGTGCCCAAGTGCGAGGCCCAAAGAACCAGGCGTGGAGCACGCGGAGTGGGGCCCGGACTTCATGCAGGCACGAGTCCAAAAACGTGGCCCATCCACACAGGGAGAGACCTGTCAGGCTAGGTGTTCGCTGTGGAGTCCCTGAAACACAGGATTCTACAGAGCGAGGCTGCAGTTTTCCAGTGGACTTAAAAAACCCATTGCACTGCTACGAAGAATTCTCCCAGACAGCAGGCTGCTCTCAGAGAAAGCAGACCACGTGTTTGTGGCCCGCTGACCATGGGAATGGAAAGTGAGAAGTTCTTTTTGCACCGAGAGTCACTTTCAGACAAAGGACAGCAACTGGGAAGTCTTTTTGTAACCACTCCGGAGTTTGGTAAGTATTTCCACTAGGGTATCTTAGGAAAAAAATCTTTCAGAGGCTTCAAACCTCAGGGAAAGGCTTTTCTCTTTGGGGAAGGTGCTAGCTGAATGGCAGGCCTTCAGGGTTGCTTTTAAAAGCAAATAGGTTTAGGCTGTGCAGCCCCTGGGTGGGGGAAGGTAAAGGTTTCTCCTCCCAGGCTTTTTTTCTTTTCTTTCTCTCTGGCAGGGGCTTTTTGTTTTTTCTTTTTTCTCTTGGTTTCCCAGTTGCACACAAAGGGGATGCAGAATCTTAAAATCTGAGCCAAAATATGGGTGCTAGGCTGGCTGCGTCCAAGAAAAAGATCTTTTACCAAGTTTTAGGAGCCTTGAATAATGGGGGGACCTATTGTTCAAAGAAACAGTTGAAAAAAAATTATTTGGTGGGTGTTCCTTCACTTTCCCCATGTGTCCTTAGAACAAATCTGCAGCACGCAATTTTGGGAGGCTGTTGGGAACAAATTGGCTGAATCAGGCACCTCTAAGGACACAGAAACCACAAATTTTGCTCTCTGGAGTTTGCAAATTTGGCTTGCATTGCAAACGCAAAATAAAGTGAAGAAACAGCCAATTCCTAGTGATTTTTTCCCAGTTTCCCCAGTTTCTGCCTCTTCCGACCCCAAAATCCCTTCCCCAGACTTGGGTATTCCAAGGAAGGCAGCTCATGAGACAGTGCAAAGAAGCTGCAGTTCCCTTAGCCTTCCCCGAATTCCCAATTCCCTCTGCCCAAGTGATCCTGGCCAGACTGCTCGAGAAACCCAAACCTCCCTTCTTCCCCAGTTTGAAAATCCCGTGTTAGGTTTACCTTTGCGGTCAGTTCAGGTGCCCAAAATCCCCATCCCAGTGATCCCCAAGTTAGTTCTGGTTTTGTGAGGGGATCCACAAGATGGCAGGGACCATGTGGCATCCCTCCCCTTTGTTCCCCAAAATGCTGGATGTCATGTGCTCCCAAAACAGGTGCAGCTGTCTTCTTTGTTTCCCACTCCATCCCACAATCCCTTTCATAACCCGAACAACCTCCTCCTCTTCCCAAATCCCTCCTTTGTTCCCCAAAATGCTGGATGCCATGTGCTCCCAAAACAGCTGTCTTCTTTGTTTCCCACTCCATCCCACAATCCCTTTCATAATCCAAACAAACCCTTCCTCTTCCCAAATCCCTCCTTCCCTTCGGTGCCAGCCCTGGCACCGCCTTCTCCTCTGACTCCACCCCCTAAGCTCAAACCTCCTCCCTGTGTGACTCAAGCCTCCAGCCCCTCCCTGCCCCTGGTTCCCACGGTTTCCCCGCCCACAGTCCCAGTTCCCATACCCCGGAGGGGGAGGTGGGGGGAGCCAGGAACCCAGAAGCAGGAAGTGATCCCGGCTTTTCTGCCACCCCAGTCACATATCAACGGTCAAAAAGAGGGGGTGCTGTCCACGGCAATTGGGATCCCTTCACCCAACAGGCAATTCAGGAATTATGCAAAGCTCACAAGGGATTTGGATGCGAAAGTGAATACTTTTGCAACCTTTTAAAAGGAAATTTAGCAGGGAGTGTTATGGTCCCGTTTGACCTGCGACAGCTTTCCCCTTGCCTCATGTCCTCCACAGAGTTTAGACTCTGGGAAGCAGCATGGAAAAAGCTGTTGAGAGAATTACTTCCTGAGATGTGGCAAAATTCTGAAACAGCTGTTGGTAATAACAACTTGCCAATTCGATTTGAACATCTATGTGGTGATTGTGAATGGGTCTCAGAACTCAAGCAGGCTCAGGAAATTCTTTTGGTCATTTTGGAGTGCATTAAAGATGCTGCTTCCAAATCATTCTTTTCTGTACCCCCCCCATTCCCCTGGAAAATGTAATATCCTGAAGTTTGTCTCTGCCCTTCCCCCAGCCCATCTCACACATTGTTCCCAGCCTCCTTCCTGGAATGTAATCCAACCCTGTTCCACTCCCACCTTACCCCTGACTGGGTATTGGCTTGTCCTTGCCTTTAGCCCCTTCCCTGGATATAAGTCACAGACCATGCTGCCTCCTCTCTCTCTTGGTTCGGGCAGTGGGACGGGGCTCCTGACCCAGGCTGGGGCAGTGCCACAGAAGAAAGACTGAATAAAGCCCTGGTTTCACCCTTGGATCAAGTGCAGACCTTCCTTTGCCATCGATGGGATCTCGCTCTCTCTGCTAAGGGAAAGGTTCTTGGCCACCTCCTGGATTTTGGGACCCTGAGGAAAAATCCTTCTGACTGCAGTTTGTCTCTCAAGCTAGCCAGGGTGAAAATGGAGCCAGAGAGCTCTGTGAGAGAGACAAGCCACAGGGGAGGAAGAAGGACTCATGTCATATCAGATCCCAAGGCTGTCTTTGAAAGATCCTGTTTATTCCCTCACAGTTCAAAATGTTTGTCTTATAAATGTGTTTGGCAGCAGGGCAGAGCTTCATTGTGGAAATCTGTGCAGTGTCTCCTCTCATGCCTCTTGCAATGCTTTGTGTTTACAGATGTAGTAGTTCCTAAATTCATATACTGTTCACACACAAAACTGACATCTACTCTTTTCTGTCCCCCTCCCTAGATTTGAATCTGTATTTATTTTAAAAACATGTTCTAAACCCTGTTTTGATCACCAGAAAAGCTGGATTATGTTGATGCCCTACAAGTTCAGGGTAGGAAAGAAATAATCCACCTTGTTCTGATAAAAGTACATGGTAAAAATGACCACTTATCCTGGATTTTTGAGCCTCAAAACAGCAATTGTGCACACAGGGTGTTATGTTTAGCATCAAAACAGGGATGCTCATTTTCATGAAGTCCTAAGGAAGCTGTAGAACAAACATGTTTGGTTAAACATGTCTTTTTGTGCACAGCTGGCACAAGACCCATGCTATTATTGTGGTGGCAATATGCAGGATCTCATTCCAATTTTCTGGTGACTGTGCAAGACTAATTGAGTTGCTGACTGATAGAAATCCTTTATAAATGTGTCTGTGATAATCCTCTGCTTTGGGAATCCCTCTAGGTTATTTGGGTATGAAGCGACTTGCAGAATTTTGGGCAAGGTGTCTTCTATTCCTATGCATGCTGCGCACAAAAGCAAAAAGAACAGAAAATCCCCCATTTTTCTCATATCTCATTGAGGGCTCGTGTCCTCACTCCTTTTTACACAACTCAAATGCAGCTGGAAACAGGTACAGAAAAAGATGTGAGAGACGGTCAGGAAGAAAGCAAACATTTTCCTCAAGCCAAATGCAAAAATTAGAAGTTGATATATTCTGTCTAATCAGTAACTGTGCCCTTCCTAAACAAATGTAAAAAGAAGGGGAGAGGGAGTTGCTCTGGGTTTGGAAGATGGACAGGAGGAAAAAGCTGAACTGGAGGTGTTACACCTGGGTGGCTGAAATTTTTAAGGCACCCTACACATCTAACAGTCATACATTTTCATTATGAATAGCTGGAGTGGTTTCCAGGCCTTTGTTAAACATCAGATGACAAACAAGTTTATATAACTCCTTTATCTAACTCTTTGAAAATAGGAAAGGATGAGCCAAACATATACGTAACACTATCTTGCCGATGACTGGGGGAAAAATTAAATGGAATTTTTTTTAGCACTAGTTAAATGAAAATAAAACATTTTGTACTCTACTAGAAAAAAGGAAAAGAAGAAACAATCAGAAACAAGAATTATATATATTTATATTTATATTTATATTTATATTTATATTTATATTTATATTTATATTTATATTTATATTTATATTTATATGTAATTGTAATTGTAATTGTAATTGTAATTGTAATTGTAATTGTAATTGTATTTATTTATATATCTGTGTTTTTCTGGTCAGAAATTGTCACAGTGTCCAGTTCGCGCTGACCCGCACGGCCACAGGCTAGCTCAGGGTCTCACTGTGGCAGCGTGGTAAGGTCGGAGCGACAGGCTAAGCGTGCCCCTTCCTCCCTGTGGGAACTTGGATCCCACCGTCAGCGACGGGCACGTAGATGACATAAGCGACCCCGGCAGCTAAGTGAAAGGCGGACTCTCCCGAGCAGGATGTAACGTAGGTTTATTGAGGCAGAGGAAGCGCGGGGCTCTGCTCTCTGCACCTGCTGCCCAGGAGAGACCCCAAGGGCAGGCGCGCGGCAGTTTTTAAGGGGGGGTGGAAACGGGGGTGGCAACAACCGGTCAGCCAGTCACAGGAATCGGGGGGTTAACCAGGGGTGTGAACCATAGAACTGGGGACCAACCACAAAATGATGGGAGGGGGTCTCCCGGGCCCCAGCCTATCACTCGGCACCCCTCCCGGAGTTTTCTAGAAGCCAGGGAAGGGTCTCTGAGTGACAGACAGGGCGACCCGAGGAGAGAGGGGGGGAATTGACAGTGACAGGTGCAGGGAAGGGATGAATGACAGAAAACATCTGGGTTTACAGCAGACAAAACAACCAATGCAGAAGGGAAAACCAATACAGAACACAGGGGTATACAGTGAAGTCAACCATTATAAAAATAACTTTAAAATCTTACAAAAATAACTTAATAACTTAATAAAAACAATTCTCACACCACCACAAGAAATTGTGTTTCAATTTAACTCCCTCCAACATCTCTGTCAACATGAGGCACTGCAAATTTTGGATTTGAAAGATGCTTTGTTTACCCTTGCAATAAGAGGAAACTAGCACACTGCAACTGAAAGGCAGATCATATGTTCTTGTGGTCATTTTTGGTTTTGTTCTACTCTTAAAAACCCCACTCTTTAGCTTGGTGCAGGCTGTATTTTCACCTTTTGGCCAAAGGGTGCAGAGTGATTTAAGTAAGTCACTTAAAAAAGCTGTCACCCTAGCATCCCAACAATAACCATCATGCCAAAATAACTAAATTTCTGGAATGAAATTTTTATTTGGGTACTTGCAAGACTGTCTTCAGCTCCTTGTTCTAGAAAATGGGTTCTATAACATAACTAACTGAAGTTATTGTAACAACCTCGCCCTGATGCTGATAATTTCCCACTTCAACTGTTTCTCTGGGGGAGAAAGCAAAGGAGAATATTCTGTAATATTCTGTCTGGCTCTAACTTGTGTCTCACAGCTCTCTCCTTCTGACACAACAGACATTTGACTCCCTGCCACCATGCTGTGAGTGCATTATTGCCTGCAGAGTTTGGATTTTCCTGTTATCACTCAGGCAGTGCTT
The DNA here is from genome assembly GCF_015227805.2 of Hirundo rustica. Taxonomy (NCBI): domain Eukaryota; kingdom Metazoa; phylum Chordata; class Aves; order Passeriformes; family Hirundinidae; genus Hirundo; species Hirundo rustica. Next base: position 13,692 of record NW_026690295.1, on the reverse strand, counting down.
ACTCTATGTTACACGGAAATGTGAAAAATAAGTTTAAGCGGTGTGCATGTCCCACATCTCATTAGCTCAAGTGCAAAGGCAGATACTCAGGCAGTTTTCACGATGTCCAAGCCAATTGATAAAAACTGCAGTTATTTCAAAGTTGTTTTTGCACATAATGGTTGCTGTAATGCTTGTATGAGCAGGATTCAGGATTCACACCACGTGTTTCTCAGCATTGTGTGACTTTATATTCAAATGTAGGATTCAGAATTAGGGAAATGAGGTATTAAACCTTTAATCAAAATGAGGCACCTTGCTTAATGGCATTCAACTCAAAACATAAGTACAGAATGCAGCATTTCCCCAAGAAGGTGTTTTATCAAACATGATCACATCTACAGCAATTATGCTAAATACCCTAATTGTCTCCAGAGCTTTCTAAATCTTTTAATTTGGTCCAAATTCTTTCTTAAGTAAGATGTAATTCTTCTACTCTGTTTTTGCTAAGCCTGTTAATGGCTGATGTGTCTGGAAACATTTGGGGCAAGGAAACTACATCAGTTTTCTCTATTCACAGCATCAGCTTGTTTGGAAGCCCTCAAGCAGCCACAGTTTTCTGTTTGTGCAGTGCTTCTTAACAAACATTAATCATCCAGGACCACAGCAGGCAGAGCTGCCAATAGGCAAAAGGACAGAAGTTGGCAAACCCTTGAAAGATGCAACAGAGCATTCAGATGACAATAATAAGAGCTGCCATGGTGGGAGAAAGAAGCACCATTTTTGAGTCAATCAGCTAATTTGGGGGCATCTAATCACCTTTAAATGTGATTGAATATATTACACCATTTAAAAGAGGCTACGTAGTCTAATACTACAGTAATTCTATTGTTTTTATGGTCTGCTGATCATTTTGTCTGGTGTGACAGTTAAAAGCAAACTAGGGAAATTTAATCCATTGAAACAGCCATAATTTTGTGGTAAAAGCCTTCTTTGTTCTAGAGCAATATTTCATAGTAATTACGAGTGGTTCAGCATCAGACTAGAACAATGTTCAAGACTGATTTTGATCAAGGTGCTACCTGGCATTTTCTGGATTATTAAGCATTAGGGATGAAGTGAGCATTTGTGCCACACTTGCAAATCAGCAGCCATTTGGAAGACCGGGTTAAGATTTAAAATGATCTTCAGAAATTGGAAAATTATCTGACAAAGGAATGAAAATAAAAAGACAAGCCAGGAACTGTGTTCTCAACAGGTGATATCTGCAGACAGGATAAGAACCAGCTGCTGGGATGTTTGCAAGACCTTCTCCAGACCAAAACAAACAAACAAACAAACAAGCCCCTCCCCCCAAAAAACACAAACAAACAAGCCCCTCCCCCCCCCCCCCAAAAAAAAACCCAAAAACCAAAAACACCAAACAAACCACAAAACTAAAAATCCCCACCAAACTGAAAGACAAACAAACCATAAAAAAATGTAAGGAAAGGTTAGAGAAAAACCACACCAACCCTCAAAACAAAGCAAAACAAAACCCCCTCCACCTTTTTGGGCATATGAAGATGAGATGAACAGGTAACACAGAGCCCAAAAATGTTGAAAATATACCTGCAAAATAAAAAGATATGTAACAGATAAGTTGTACTTTTTTAACATGCCAATATAAAGATTTAGGCTAAACACTATGAGAATTGAAAACTGTGGACAGTGAATGAAAACAATTTAAGGAATTAATCTCCACAATAAAATGTTTTTAATTACAGGTCAGACAAACTTTTCTTAAGAGTGGTTCAAGTGGAGCTGGAGTTACATGAAATAAAAGAATGGGACACAGAACCTGCCCAGGTCCTTTCTAACAACTCAATAACTTTACAATTTCATGGCAAAAAAGGAGTGATTCCCTGTAACAAAGAGCTCAATCCTCATCTGATTCATCCTTAACATCACCAAAACTACTCCAAATCCTGTCATTCACATCTTACAAAAGAGAATATATTTATTTAATTATGTAACCTCAATATCTGTAGAGTGGTAATTCTATATATGGCCATATGGGAGATGAAAAAGGTATTCACATAGGAGACACATTTTTAAACCCTTCCGTCTTTGAATTACTGGGAAATTTTTCCACTCCCATGATCAATGTTATCTGTTCTTTGCATAACCTCAGACAAAAAAAGCACTAAATATGTCAGGTAATAGGGAAGGAAGTAAAGAAATTGGCTGTATGTTTAGAAATAATGGAATGGTTCATGATCACAGGATCAGAACTATATCAAACGCTTGATTTAGTGCTGTTTAGGGGCCATTTGGTAACAGCAGGCGGATGGAGTTTTTTTGGTTGTTCTTTGGTGGTTTTGTCTTTTTTTTTGTTTTGTCTTTTTTTTTTTTTTTTTTTTTTTAATATTTGTGGGGCATTAATGAAAGAATAAAACCTGGGATCTCTGACTTAATGTATGCATGTATAATCTACAAGAAAATGGCATTCAGTTAGAAATTTTTTTACAAGACATCCAAGCTTTATATACAATAATGTGGCTGGCCCTTTTGATGATCTGGAATGATTCAGCACTGTAAAGGCAAATACAGTTTTAGTAATGTCCCAATGAACAGCAATAACCATACCAAGCCTAGTGGTATAAGCACTATGGAGAGGAAAAAAAAAAAAAAAAAAAAAAAAAAAAAAAAAAAAAAAAAAAAAAAAAAAAGGTTAGAAGGTTTAAATGTGTGCAGAGCTGAAATTCCACTGAAAGTAATAAAAATAGACCATTTCAAGCAAAATTCAGGTACCCTCAGGGGCAAATTTTTGAGACAGTTTAATTTTTCCATGGTTCTCTGAAGTACTGAGGTATTCATAATGCTGCAGCTGTTTCTGGAATATCTCCTTTACTTTTCAAAGAGAGCTTTAGAAACTCAGTACTAGTGTCTTCACAGCCCAGATATCTACACTAACACAAAATCTTCTGAAAAACCCCCATTCTTATTCTGAGAAGTCCTACATCTGAGGTGTAGTTCTTCTCCTTCATGTATCAAGAGCTCGAGTCTTTCTTTTAGCCACTTTAGTATATTTGTAACCACTTTCAGATTTTTGTCACCTGAGCTGCTCAGGAGGATGTTATCTTTGGAAGACAGTAACAGTAAAAGACCTTAGAAATGAAGTGGGATTGGTGAGAAATTGTGTGAAAAGAGGAACAGAGCTGTAATGCTGGGGTGGGAGATGAGGCAGAAGGGTTCAGACAGGTTCATGCAGCTGGCAAGTACTAGTGTGCCACAGGAATAAAAAGATGAAAAATGCCTCAAACAGGGATTGCTTCACTCTGCTTGGTTACAGGTAAACTATTTATACTGCTCCCCCGAAATCCAGAAACAATTTAAATTCCCTTTTAAAAGAGCAAGACGAGCTATAACAAGGAGAAGGTGTCATAGCACAAAATAATTCTAGTAAATTCAAAACAGAGGTCAAACATAGCTGGAGTTTTATTAATTTTTATTATTTTTTATTGATTTATTCATTTATTTATTTGTTCCTGAGTGTGGGAGGGATGTGTAGGACTCAGGATGAAATCCTTCTCCCTGGAGCCAACAGGGATTTGTCCTTTGACTCAGTGAGGGCGGTGACATTGAAGGAACTGTCCACATCAGCACTTTCTACCTGACAGAAGGATATTAGACTGAGGGAAAATAGATGAGAAAACAACTTTTAATTAACAAACATGAGTTGTTCAGAGGAATATGCTGACTGTGGGGTTTTTTTTTTTCCCCTACATTTATGGGATGGAGAAGTCAAACCAAAGCCACCCTTGTCTTGACCTTAGAGTATGTCCAGCTTTTAATTGTGCTCAGCACAGAGGAGATCAGGTTCTGTGAATCATCAGTCTAAGGCTGCCAGCTATAATGCTCCATCTTCCTCTGTCTCTGCTTTCTTGTTTATTTCAGTGAACATTTCATCCTGTGGCCTAGACCTATTATTCTGTTCTCTTACTTTTTTTTTTTTTTTCCCCCCCAAGGGTCCAGTATTTTTATAAAAATTTGCCTGCTCCTGATCTTGCCCTAAAGCTAAGTTACAGTTCTGAGATCAACTCATGTGTCATAGGCTTAAAACTAAAAATCAGATGGGAAATAACAAGATCTGAGGAGGACTATTAAAATAAAACTGCCTGGGGCAGTGGGATGTGGCTACTAGGACTCAGAAGGCTAAAAAGGAAATGAAGACAAAGAATTTTTCTAGGGAGATGAAAGGAATCAGTGTATAACCCAGCAGGATAATCTAGTTGAGAAAAAAGGTAAACATATAAAAAAGGGGTGAAAAAAAAGCTGTAGAAAAGTGTTAATATAGTATTAATAAAAGCCACAATGTAATATTGTTTCCAAACACCGCCTAAAGAAAGGACTTCTGTCACAGATGGGATTTTATTTTCCTACTACTATAAATTCCCCAGAAAGGGACAATCGCAAATGACACAGCAACATGAAAGATGATTTGGGATAACAGCAAAGGGAGTTGATTATGTTTTATAATGTACCATTTTCAACAAGCTGGAACTTAGCTGCTTTCTGCAACATCCATACCAGGCTGCAAAATTGTGCCTGAGAATTTATAGTGAGCATTCATCCAAAGGAAGTGATTTCCTTCTAAAAAATGATGTATGTTGTACCACTGACAACCCGCATGGACGATTCTCTTGGGTTTTTATGGTTTCAGCTGTTACCTCAGAACTGCAATGTGAAAAATGCTTGGCACCCTCACAGTAGCTAATAAGGCACACTGTACCCTCTCACTGTGAGGAAATTCTTACATTTGTGCAAAAACCAATTTCAATATACAAGAAGAAAACACTATAATTGACAGATCCTTTTGATCGTTATCAAGTGCAAATTGTAAACGTGGAGAAACTTAATATTTTGTCTATTAGGTAGGATGCCTTTGACACCTGGAATGTTTTTAATTCCTGGTGCAGTAACTGTAAACACAGATTAGTGGTTGTGCACTTGCTATATTAAATAAAAAGAGGTATGACATCTTGAATAATGCTGCCAATTATATTCTGTCAATTACCTTGGGGTGGCAGAGCTGAGAAATAACCTCCATGTCACTGGAATTCTTTTCTTACAGATTATTTATGCTGAAGTCAATTTTCTCAAGGGGAGCTTTTAATTACAGAACCTTGTGGTTTCAAATTTAGCTCCCTCTGTGTGCTGCCGTGGCTACTTCAGTATCCTGGGAATGAAACTTGGCCCCAGCTGAAATCAATTGCAAATCTTCCATAGATTTTACTGGTGGAAGAACTTCAACCAATGTGACTGCAAACAGCATTAATCCCCCTGCTGCACATTTCCTTTTTGTTGGCTGATGGGTTGCTGAAGTGGCATGTGTAGGCTAAAAAAAAAAAAAATAGCAGGAGGAACACAGCAGTTGCTGTGGTAGTAAGTGCCTGGGAAGAATGGAGAACAAGACGAAAAATTACCCAGAAGGTGACAGAAAGAAAGAAAATAATTTTTGAGTGGTTCAGGGTGCAAGTAGGCAATGAATAATATTTGTTTAACCTGACTCTAGACACATACATATTAGTATCAGAAAGGCCAGTAGAAAGATGTGTAGGATTGCTAGGATTTTATGTCTCCACACATTTTTAATCTCTGTTTCCCTTTCAGAAACTGATATTCCAGTTGGACTGTGCTGTGCTTCTGATACTGAACTCCACCTCAGAGATCCAGTGCCTTAAAAATGATTTTACTGGGATGTTTGTATGAGGGGCACTACATCCCTTATTGCCGTGGACTGATCTAAGAAATATTTTGGAACTGGAGGAGAAATATCTATATGTTCAACTAGAGAACTGGATTTCAAAGCTGAATTTCCTATTCTTTATAGACCACACAGAAATGGGGACAAAGAATGCAAATTGACAAATGGGATAAAACATCTACATGATTTTAAAAACACAATTTCAAAGACAGTATTTGTACATATTAGTGGTTTCCTCTATACCATTTTTTCGGGAAAGACAGATGCAGGTGCAGGTGGGGAATTTTCTTCCTGGCCAGCAATGTGCTGGATGTAAGCTTTAAAACCTTTTGGATTTTGTCAAGAATTTTAGACATCTAAATAAATATCAGGTTTATACAAGTGAAAATATGTATGGTTAATAAATATATTGCCAAAGAAATTGGGACCAGGCTTTATTTAAAAATAATTCTGACAGTTTATAAACTACTTCAAATAGAATTATGAAATAGAAATTCCCAATTCAGCATAAAGAGACTGGGAAATTTTTCATATTTATAATCATTCTGAAATAATATTACCTAAAACTGGAATCAATTAATTGTAAAAAAATCCTATGTTGTTGTTTTTGTGGGGTTTTTTTTGTTTTGTTTTGTTTTGTTTTGTTATTTTTCTTTTTTTCTGTTACGGCTCTTTCTTATGGATACATAGCATGGTTCTTTCATAAGATTTTTTAAGGACTTTTGAGGACTCTTGGGGCATTTTGAGAGTCTTTGAGGGGATCAAACAGATAAAACCAAGACCTGCAGTGTCTGTGTTCATATTTTTAAATGTAATTTTGATTTTATATTCCTCTGTCTTTGTTACACTATGTTATAAAATCCACACAAAGGTTTCACACAAAAAAGTCCATCTGTGAAATTTCTCCTTTGAAACTTCTAACATCACCCATACTGTGATTCTGCAATTCTGTGAAATGACTCCTATGTTATTCCAATGTTCTCATATAAACTTGTATTTATGAAAGAGAAGGTTGAAATAGTTTAATATAACAGAATAAAATGCATAATCATTTGTTTTATCCATCTAAACAAATCTACAGGCTAAACATGCTCTTTTTCTGTACAGATTTTTTCTATTCTGAGCAAAAAAAACCCAGTAAACATCAGCAAGCATAATCTCAAATTCATGTCTACAATTTTAAGAGACACTATGCTTGTGTGGTTGGATATATATCTTTGCTTCATTTCCTTTCAGTACAAGAACACATTTGGCAGACACTCTCTTACTCATGGTTCGTCAAAAACAAATGAAAGAGATAGGATGTATGAGGAGCAGGAAATGAAGTAGAAAGATGTTTAACTAATTACAAATCCGAGCTATCATCTCTAAGATAATCTTCTCAGCTTCAGCATCTTTAACTGCAGCAATATCATGGTTTTATAAGTCCATATTGTTGTATGTTTGGTGGGTTTGGTTTTTTTTTTTTTTTTAATAGGCAAATATTAAAAAGCATGCAGGTGTATGATGAAAACACAGGTAATCTCTTATTGAGGACCTTACAACAACATGTAAAATTTCCCCATAGGCATCAAGATTTGTGTCAATCTCTGGGAGATCTGCATAGAGCCTGTAGGTCATGACATTATACAGAGCAGGATGCATCTGATTGTGTGAAAAACATGTTTCAAAATCTGAAATTCTCTAAGCTACAAAGAACCGAATATCTGAAATTAAAAGAGAAGTCTAATGTAAAATCCTGATGGATTTGTGAAATTTTTTAACCCTTTGCACCTTACTGATTTCAATTGAAATTATATACTGCTTAATAATTGACTGATTTTTTTGTTACTCCTTTGAATTAAAACAACAAATTCCCTCTTATTAATCCACCCCCCAATAAAGAAGTGTGCAAGTGCCTTTTTCCTTACCACCACGAGAAACTGATAATCAGGCCATAATATTATGTGCATAACTTAGCTGTCACTTTTCAATATTTAGGCATACATAACCGGAAGTTTAAAAACACAGCTTTGGCTGTATCAGGTTCAAAATTTTAAAGAATTGAAATTCACTAAACAAAATTAACATTTCACATCTTTTGTTATGCTCTTTTGGCATTTTAAAAGGCTGTGGTGTTATTTCTGTCATTCATGTTTTCCATGACAGAGTAGTGACTAACAGAGGAGTTAATTTCAATCATTGAGAATCCAATAAGATTATCACGTTTGAGCCTGGCTTTGCTTCTTCCTGTCCTTACTTGCCCAGGAAACAACAGTGGCCAATCTTTCTTTGGTATTTCATATCACAGTATTGAGCTTTCACCACAGCACCTGGGCTTCAACAACATCAAGAAACTGCCAAATCTTTCCATTTTGTGTAGATTTTACTGCAGAAGTCATAATAAAAATAAAAAAAAACAACAAATCAAAACGCAACCAAACCAAAAGAACTCCCCCAAAGCTCCCAGAAGGTTTTTTCTATCACTGATAGAAAACATATCTCTCTCTGGTATTTTATTGCCTTCATACTAAAATGTCAAAACAACTTATTTTCATGTCTAGCTAAAACTGAAGGGAAGAATCAACAAGTTTGGGTTGGAAGGGGCCCTAAAGATCTTGTTCCACCTCCTGCCACTGGCAGGGACACCCTCCACTATCCCAGGCTGCTCCAAGCCCCAGTGTCCAGCCTGGCCTTGGACACTGCCAGGGATCCAGGGGCAGCCACAGCTTCTCCGGGCTCCCTGTGCCAGGGCCTGCCCACCCTCCCAGGGGAAACGTCCTTCCCAATAAATTTTCTGGTCGTCTAAGGGATCCCTGTCCTTTCTAGGTCCCCCCTCACTGTGCAGAAGATAGGAAGACCCCGAGTCTGTTTTGGGAATGCTGAACTCTAGAAATGCTTGGAGAAATTTGTTCTCCAGAAGGCTGTACACACCATGTGTGAAGACTAAAGAAGTTGGTGACCATTCTGCAAAAACTTTCCCTTCATCCAGGTTCTGTTTCACACTTTAAGATACTGCCTCTTCGCAGATTTCTATAAAAATGATGAGTCTTAATTTGTGGCATGGCTTTATGCTGTTTTGGACATATGAATTTACAGTGCAGCTGGTGCTGCACAGTAACCATGTGCAAGATGTAAATCCCTTGTAAATGCAAAATAGTTACCTCACTTCTTAGTGGAAGTTGATACAGTTCTTATTTCTCTTGTGTAGAGCAGAAACGTGGAGAGTTGCCAGGAAATAACTGGAATTTTGTAAGCCTGTGCACTGATTTACATTTCCATAGGTACCTTATTGCGACTGTACCTTGAGTCTCATCACTTGGATAGTGACATCTCCCTCTATTCTTTATTTCTCAATGAAAATGCTCCAAAATGAAGAGTTTTGTGCTCAGCTCAGGAAACTCACTGCCTCACAGTCAGTTATGAGGTTTAATTGGAACCTAAGCACATCCTGGTCCAGATCAAGGGTGATGTTATCCCTGTCATTCCTAAAACTGATTAAAAAGGGAACCTTGCTTAGGGTTTTATACAGTGTTTCCTCCTTTCACCATTGCACCCTATTTCTTAGAAGACCAACTGGTCTTAGAACACCAATTGGTCTTATAAGACCAATTGGCCTACTGGTGCTACTGGCAGAGCTTAGCAATGCTGGCAAGTCAGACGTTATAATGGAATTAATTTTATGTAAAATGAATCACTGACTATACTTCCTTCTTCCTTTTTTTTACCCACCCAGTTACAACCCAGGGAGTAACTGAACTTTTCCTTCAGTTCACTTCTGACTGTTCTTCATTTGGGATTTTTATTGAAAAGATGAAGGTACAATTTAGAAATTACAATGTGAAAAACTGTTTCATGCCAACAACACATTCAGCATTGCTTTTCTATCCTAAGGTACACTAAAAGTGAATTTCTAGTGGACTTATATTTTGTTATTTCAAGCTGGACATCACAATTTGGTCAGCAGGGAAATCCACCAATATAATTCTGGCATTGTATCATCACTTCAATAAGCACACTCTGGGATTTGTTTAATTTTATTTCAGTTTATTATTCATCATTTCATCTCCACAGACTTTCAATGACATTGTTTTGTCTTGACATTATAACATAATCTGCATATATTTGCATATAATAATCAGGCACTGGTTGAGAGTCTCAGGCAGAAATTGTGCAAGCTCTGAAGTAGTTTCTCAGATCAAAATGTGTACAAAGTTTATTTCAAGTATAATTTAAAATCTCTGGACCTTTAACTTATATCTCCTGGGATCAAAAACTTCAGAAGTTGTACTCAAATCTTTAAAATGTGTTTTCCCCTATCTGTGCAATCTTTACAGAAGTAATTTCCTGTTATCAGTTACAATCCCTACTTGTCTCTGAATAGAGTATTTAAGCCATGTAGGACTCTAAATCTAATTATTCCAAATGATAATTGAAATGAGAATCTTATGAATATCTGAGCCCAAAATTTCTTTATCAGTTTGCTTGTTTCTATTTTTTTCTTTTTTTTCTGGAACAGATAAATATCAAGCTTTTTATCTCCTCATTAATGTTTTCCTTGCCTGTCCCATTAATTTTTCACTGAGTTTTTATGGAGGCTGCTTTTACTGAGACAACAGACTATGGTGAGTCTCTGGGGAAGTGAAACAAAACAAGACAAAACGAAAACAAAGAAACAAACAAACAATCAAAAACCAAACCAAACCAAACCCAACCAACAAAATTAACCCCAAAACAAACAAGCCTACCAAAAAAAAAAAAAAAATCCCAAACCAATGAAAACAAAAAAGATTTTATTGTGAAGTATTAATTCTATACTCAGATTGAGGCGTGGACAAGCTGAATTAAAATATAATTTTTATGTGTTGTTGTAATTAAGAGTTTATCAAATCAAAATGTGAATCAAAATGTGAATCAAAATGGTAATATAGTCTGTGTTTTGGAATATAAAACTTGGATCTGACCGAAATGCGCAGGAGCAGAAACTTCACAATTCTGTCCTTACCATGTTAAACTGTCACCTAATAATGGTGAGCAGACATTTTGGTTTCTTTCCTAACTTGGGTTGCCGTGGTCTGAGGAAAGGTAAGTAAATTCAGGAACATAATAACAAACCTCCTGATATCACATCTTGGAGGTTCAAATTGCCAGTTTTCCAGATAGGCAAGGTTTTGGAAGGTTGGTTGGACTAATTCTTTAAGTTTATACCTCTTAATAAGGTAATTTTTGCTTGGTTTTGGGTACTTTCACTAGAAAAATACAGATATCTGTTTCTCAGTGCTTCATATTTTAAAACATTTTAAAAACATGAATTATAAGCTTATAAAATACAGATATATGTCATAGCATCACTTATCTTCTCCTTGCTTTTAAGTGAAAAATGAAGTTCAGGTGTCTGACTTCAGGATGAAGTTATACCTCTTTTCTCTTGCTGGACAGCTGGTTCCCCCATGCATGTTCAGCTGCTTTGCAGCCTGAAATGGATTATTTTTATGTAAGAAGAAGACCTGAAGCTGACATGTCTTTTTGCTGGTTGTCACATCACAATAAATGCTATCATCCTAAAGTGTCTTTGTAAGGAGACAGAGAACATGGAAACAACTAAATATTTGAGATACAGAAAATTCTAAACAGTGAAGAACTTCCATATAAGACAGAGAAAAATTTTGTCATTTTTCTGTCCCAGAAAACTTTTTTTTTTTTCCTGCCTCAGTGTGGCCTTAAATTGTCTTCAAAGAAAAGTTTTAAGAAGCATCAGCCTAGGTCACCTTCTTTCACGCCCTCCTGCTGTAATTCAAAATTTTTACTGACACCATCACATTAAACAAGTAGAAAGTGAAATTCAGTGATGAAAGACAGACTTGAAGTGAAAAACAAAACGAGTGTATCTGTACCGGTGTGATCTCCCAGTCAAATATCTCTTTGCAGGCAAGAGAGAAATGAAGCTTATAATAGAAGCAACTCAATTCATCTAAAAGACATCTAAAGTTTGCAGTTAATTATTTTCACTATTACCTGAGAAATTTTAGAAAGGAAAAATTCTTCATGGCAAAATGTGTTCATGAGCATCTAACACTGTTTGCTTTCTTCAGTATCCTTCCAGTAATTTCATCATTCTCCAGACTGCAAGACCTTACATATTGCAAGCTTTACTAGGTTTAAGTTCTCTGGCCCAAGTGCCCAAGTGCCACAGTATTGATCTGTATTTCACACTACGCAAAAAAAGAACAGAATTTATTTATTTATTTATTTATTTATTTATTTATTTATTTATTTATTTACTTATTTCATTTCTCCCTTGAGTATTTTTAGTTGGTTCATTTTGTCGTTGGGTATTTTCTGATTCTTGTGTGATTACCTAGAGAAGGTGATTATTATTTAGAGATGCAACTGCTATCATCTGTCTCTGTGCTGGCTTTTAGCTATTTATACACCTGTTGGAAGTTTCAGGGTGTTATTTTTGTGCAAGACAAAGTCATGTGGAGAAATCCAACCCAGAAATCCAAAATATTTTCAGGATAGTTCATGACTGCACCTATGCAAATGTGTGCACTTTTCCCAAGTGTTTGCTGTAAAAAGAACCTGCTGGAACTGAAAAAATCTTATTTTGCTTTGTAAAGCTCAAGAATCCAAACATACAGGACAAAGACTTTTACTACTATTGATTTATTTATTAATGATATTTTAATCTTAACCTTATTCAAGATAGCAGCACGTACATCCTATGTATTTTTCCCCAGCTCAAATGACAAATTTGCACAAAATTTAATGAGGCTGCAAAACTGACTAACCACAACTATGGGTGTTTTATTCTTTATTTTTAATGTCATTTCTAAAATTAAGTAACCTAGAAGTTAATATGTCCAAACTATGCTGCACAGATATTTTTAAACATAGGAAAACTGGGAAAAGTCAGAGTTATGTCTTTCAAAGCAATTTAGGCATTTTTATACCTCTTCTGTGAGGCAAATTGTGTCAGAATTTTTTTTGCTGTGTTTTGGGGGACCAGTACCATTGCTAAAATGTGTTCCTTGAGCTGGGATAGATTTGCTGACACACACAGAAAACTGAAAGGTGAGTAAGATGGAAAACGGAAACTGTTCATGACTCTCTGGGTAACCTGTACCAGCCCCTCAGAAGGAGGAATTTCTTCCTAATATCCCATCTAACCACAAGTGACTGAAGACATAAATTTCCTTCAATAATAGGAAAAAAAGTATTTATTTATGCATGCATTTTTCATCACAAATGCCCAGGAAGCAAGAATTGAAAATTTACAACTTATTTTTAATGGGGGAAAAAAAATCAGATACATTTTAAGTTCCGAGACTGTCTTTTGCATGAAAGCAATCAGCTCTGACAGATAAGGGAGATTTCTACCGCTGCACAATTAATTTTATTTAAGTAATCATTGCAGCTTTGAGTAAGTATTTTCTATTACCTCGTTCTAAATAATTTTAAAATAAAAAGTTTTCTAATAGATTCATAGCAGGCTAATTCGCAGAGCTAGGAAGGGATATATGCCAGCTGTGTTTCAGTGAATATGGTAAAATTTTGTATTCTCAAAAAAATGTGCAGTACCTCTTCATATAATCCCTTATTTCTGCAACATCTGTTCCCCAAAAAATAAGTGCATCTGAATGTGAAATTAATTTATATTTATAGTTTCCTTTTTTTTTTTTCTTTTTCTTTTTTTTTTTCTTTTTCCCCACAGAGAAATTATAGATGGGAAATATAGTGACTTTCCAAAATATATTAATATTTTGAATAGCTTCTTCTCCAAGGTAAAATCATTAATTTATGCATTTATAAAAATTTACATATAAGTTTGTACATGTCTAGGTACAATAACTTTTAAAAAAAATTTTTTAATAATGAAAGTACATGGATTATTGTCCTTTCTACCTTAATATTTTTCACAGTAACTTTCACAGACACCACTTCTGACAAGGCTGTGCTGCACTGGGCGTGTGGAGTTTACCTGA
>NW_026690294.1:0-51809 GCF_015227805.2 Hirundo rustica | reverse complement strand
TGCAGCTGTAGCAATCTGCAAGAAATTACAATTGTCAACTGCGACGGGTGTTTTGTGATTTGTGCTATCCAGAGCAATGAGCAGATGGAAATGCTGGAGGATTTTGGCCATGGAATTCTCCAGCCATGCCCAGCACATGCCCCACCTGCACTCAGGCTGGGCAAGGCAAGCGCAGATTTGGGATGGCAGCAGAGCCACACCTTGGCCAAGAACTCACTGCAAAGGCCTGGTGAGAAAACTCTGGGACTCCACGGAGCTTAGAACTGCAACCAGAGCCACCCAGGGAGGACAAATCCAGCCCCCATGCCACAGGCAGCTCTTTGGGAAGCGCTCCAAGGGTCCCTCTGAAGGTCATCCTGGAGCCCAGAAGCCAACAGGGATCCTGAGCCAGCTCCGCTGCCTTTGGCAGCACTTTGGCAAAGGAGCTGCAGCAAGGGGGAGGCAGCAGTGACTGTGACTGCTGCAGCAAGGGGATGAAGGAAGGGCCAGGGACACTTGTGCTGAGATGCTCCAGAATCCAGAGGGATGGTGGAGAACTGGGAAGCAGCAAGTTCTCACAGCCACCACAATGCTGGAAGCCCTTGGTGTGCAGTTCCCTGCAGGAACTGGCAGGGGAGTTGCTGCCAGGATCAGCAGGAGCAGAAGGCAGCAGGATCTGCTCCTTTTCCTGCCTCTGTGTCCAGGTCAGGCTGGGATGGCCCCTGCTCCCACAGAGCCCCTGCCCATGGAGGCTGCAGGGTAAAAGCAATCCCAGTGCAAAGAGAGGCTTTGCAGTTGGAGTCCACTGCCCTTGTGTTTGGGGCTTGAATGGCTCTCATGGCAAAGCACAGCAGGGAACCAGGGCTTTGGGAGGCAGAGCCTTCAGAGGGAAAGAGAGATCAGGCACTCACATGCCTGAAACTCCTGCAGCTCCCTTCTCCTGTAGAATGAGCAAGAAGCAAGCTGGGGAGAGGCACAAGCAGTCCTTTGAAAAACCATGGTGCCTAACAAGTGCTGTGGGAGAAGAAAAATAGGGAGCAACCTTGCCTTGTTTTCATAGCCTGTGACTTCTGCAGAGGAGACAATGGGATGTAGGGGAGGGGAGGGGAGGAATAACTGTGATAACCCAGTCTGCCTTGCTGTGTACTGATACACTTTGCAGCAGTGAACATTACAGGTAATGCCAGATTCTTATTTAGCATCATGACACACCACTGCTTCATTGCAAAACTGCCTCAGCGTGGAGAAAATCAGCTTAATTTATTATCAGTTTAAGTAGGTGTTTTGAGAAACGGTGACATGGATTAAACCTCGTCATCCAGAGGGAGTTTTGTGTTGCATTTTCTTCATTGTACGCACAACAGTTTTGAGTTGTTCTGTATCCTTCAGGGAGGTATCCAGTAGTGACCGAAAAATAAAAAGGGGATTATGGCAGTCATTGTCTTTCAATACATACTTGCATTAAGCTGTAGCTTCAACTTAGTAAGGAAAAGGAGAGATTTTCTTTATGTAGTGGTTTCACGCTCACCAAATTCTGGTTGCCAAATTTAGTGTAGTGGTCTTAGTGTTTATTCCTTTTGTGTGGGAGAGAGATTGGGAGAAAAAGCAAAGCAGGCTCAAGCTTAAAAATGAAGAAATAGTTTATTAGCACACTCTAGAAGAATAGAAAAAGAAAGTTGGGGAAAAAAAACTAAAACAAAACAGAATGAAACTCCAAAAACACTCTTCCCTCCCCTTACAAACTGTTCACTTTCTTACAAAACAACATAGAAAGACACAACTTCTGATTTTCAGTCAGTTTCACCTTTTAAACATAATCTTTCATTACTTTGGGAGAAGAGTATCTCTAGAGTCTCATGGAGACACTCACCACAAGACAAAATAATCCAGTGGCTCCCAGTGTCACAAATCTGCAACTGCCCAGAGTTTTTGCGGATTGTGCTGTTCCATCCATTAGCAGCCTTTCCCTTGGCTACTTATGTGCCTCTCAGTGTATCTGGTGTATCATTTAAGAATGCTTCCTCTAGTCTAAAATCATCTTTGTCTGAGATCTCCTTTTAACCCAGGACTGAGGGCCATGAAGTTCTCAATTAAATCTCAATCACATCAGTCCCCAGTTTTTATTAGAATCAGCCTTCCCCCAACAACATTAAGATGCTACAAAGAGCAGTCCATTTCTCCATAGTTTACCCCAGAAAAGTCAGGTTAAAAACGTCCATTTCTTCAACCTCGTTCCAATAATATTATCAGTTCGTTCACTTCTAATCCACTGACTTCATGTGGTGGCTGTTGTAGGTACCATCTGTTTTGTTTCTTCTCTCTCTCAGGGAAAGGTTATGCTTTAGAAGCTCCATGTTACCAGGAGAGGGTTAAATCTGCCCAGGCCTGCAGTGGCCATGTGCTCTCTGCCTCAGGCTACCATGCACTGTAGAACCCAAAGCAAAGCCCTGCTGGTGGGGGAGGCTGCTGGATGCTTTCCTTTCCACTCCTTGGTTTTATTGAGGGTGGCTCAGCTTGGAGTTGTTACAAAGCTGCAGGCTTTCTTTCTCTGCTGCCAGCCATTCTTGAGCTGTGCCATGGCTTTGCCCCTTCTGCTGCAGCCTCAGCACGTGGCATTGCTGAGCTGTTCTCTTTTCTCTCCCGCTGTCAGCCGGGGGAAAGGGGCTCAGCCGGCCCAGGTCACTCCCCGTGCAGGCAGCAGCTCCCGGAGGGCAGCAGGACCTGACCCGGGCCCCTCTGCTGCCCAAGATGTTACCTCCTGGCTGTTCTAGACAGAAGAGAGTGATCTGCTGGGGATGAGGATTTTAAATGGGGACTTCCCAAAGTCGCATTTGGCATCTTCAATACCTAAACTAGCTGCCAATATCTTGGCTAGCTTTCTGATAGGTTCCTGTCCTCTCCCCCCCAAAAGCAACGCCAAGGGCCTGGCAGGGAAAAAACATTCCACATTTCTCTATAACTAGAAACAAAACTGCATCAACCCATGACAGAGATCATTGGGTTCATTTAAAGCCACCAGGAGTGCAGCCCCTCATTGATGGAGTTTGTGGCCACAGGGAAGCTGGAGAGAAACAAAATGAGAAATGGCAAAAGAAATTACCTTTCTTTGTGGACAATATTAAAAAAGTAAAACAAGGAAAAGAACCTCTAAAATGAAACCAGCAATAACTATCAAAGATTGCATTTATTAA
Organism: Hirundo rustica; assembly: GCF_015227805.2. Lineage (NCBI taxonomy): Eukaryota > Metazoa > Chordata > Aves > Passeriformes > Hirundinidae > Hirundo > Hirundo rustica. The sequence continues at coordinate 48,639 of NW_026690294.1, read as the reverse complement.
ATGTGATTTTCAGAAATTGGCCAGCAGTTTAATGTCCCTGACACCATCCAGTCATCAGTCTCCAGGCTGCAGCCTTGAGCTCCTGGTTCCTCAGGCTGTAGATGAGGGGGTTCAGGGCTGGAGCCACCACTGAGTACAGAACTGATACTGTCATATCCAGGGATGGGAAGGAGATGGAGGGAGGCTTCAGGTGAGCAAATGCTGCAGTGCTGAGGAACAGGGAGAGCACGGCCAGGTGAGGGAGGCAGGTGGAAAAGGCTTTGTGCCGTCCCTGCTCAGAGGGGATCCTCAGTGTTATAAATAAGTTCTATTCGAATAATCTATGTTTTAGTTACTTAATTGTTAAGTAATTCCATTAAGATTGTTAATGCTAGTTCTGTATAAAGAATTTGCCTTATTCCTGTTTTATAATTGATTTATCACCTTCTTTACTTGTTTGTTAATTAAGAATTCACCTTATTACCTGTATCTCTGCTCCCATTCGCCGGATAGTGTCTGAATATGCAAATAAAAAGAACACTGGAATTCTGGGAACAACTCAAGAACAAGAGACTCTAAAAAGCAGAGAACCAAAGTAAAATCCAGGACTGAAGTCGCACTTTAGACTAGTGCAAAAGGTACGGGGGTCCGCCGAAGCAGCTCTATTTAGTCGCCGTGACCTGAGAAGGAGTCCCCCATCGCTGGATGACCCCTGATCAGCGAAGCGAAACGGACTCCCCGGCAAGGGAAAAAGCCCGTGAGGGGGGGTGGGAGTCCCCAGCTTTGCTGTGAAGTGAAGCTGTGTGTACCTCCTCCTCTGCGTTGCCAAGGGAGCAAGCAAGCTCTCCCCCAAGGCCAAGCTTGATAATAAAGAAACATACAAAAAGAGCAAGTCTCTCTCTCTGACTCTCTCTTCTTTTTCCAGAACAATTTTGGGGGCTCGTCCACGGGATCTGGCCACGCCTGAAGAGGGACCGAAGACGGGACGGCCGCTCGCTCTTCGGACCTCCGGGACAGCTGGCCAAGCGGGAGCAGCCTGGGACCGGCAACGAGGAGGAGATCCAGATGTAAATCAGTTAGCCTCTGCTGCTTGTTGGCAAAAGAGAGCCACAAGTAAAGAGAATATAAAAGTCTGCAAATTAAAAGAAAAAGAAAAGTGTGAAAGAAAGGAAGAGAAAGAGGAAAGAAAAGAAACTAATCAAAGATGGGACCCTCTAGACCATTTACCCCCTCCAATTTACCCAGAAGTGCCCCAAATCCCTCAAAATCCTGTCCCAGTTCCCCTACTAACTTCCCCGAGTCAAACTCAAACTCCTTCAGAACCCTCTCTTCCTCTTCCCCCAGTGGTTCCATCATCACCCCTCCTTAACACCTCTCCTCCTCAATCCTTAGTACCTTCTCCCCCTTCTCTCCCAACAGCCCCTTTGCCACCTCCTTCCAATAGTCAAGGTTCTTTAGCCCTAGTTATAACTCCTTCGGTTTCCCAAAAACATAACCTCTTCCCTAGCCCCCCTTCCTCCCACAGTACCATCCTCTGTTTCTCCTCCTACAGATTTTACTACCTCCCCCTCACCTACAGTAATTCCTCTGCCACCCCCTAATTGGGAGTTAACCAAAACCCCTACAGACTCTCATGAGTCATCCCGTTCTCCTGGAAATCCCCAGGCATTCCTAGCCCGGACAGTGTTATCAGTTGATAATGTAAGTGAAGGACCCGATGGAACAACAAGATGAGCCTCTAGTAAACTTTGATGTGGGGCCCCAAAGTGAAGAATATGAATTCTTAGTAGACACAGGAGCTGATAGGTCAAGTTTAAGGAAATTACCAACAGGGGTAACAATCGGGACAAAAACTTGTGAAGTGTTAGGGGCTGAAGGGAGGCCCTTTCGAGCATTAATAATTGAAGGAGTAGAGATTAAAGGGAACTCAAAGTATTGTGCAGCTGATTTTCTTTATTTACCACATACAGAAACCAATTTACTAGGCAGAGACTTACAAGTGCAGCTCGGGGTAGGAGTTATCCCAAAAGATGGAAAAATGGTTGTGCATATCATGAAACTGACCCAAGGGGATATACAAGAGATAAATCCAGAAGTGTAGGCTACAGCGGGAAAGTATGGGTGTTTAGATATCCCTCCCATTAGGACAGAAATGCAAAAAGATACCCCCGCCATCAGAGTCAAGCAATACCCAATGTCACCTGAAGGAAAGAAAGGGCTAGCTTCAGTAATTGAGCATCTTTTAAAAGAGAATATCCTAGAACCCTGTATGTCCCCTCATAACACCCCTATATTGGCCATAAAGAAAGATGAAGGAAAGTTTAGATTAGTCCAGGATTTGAGAGAAATAAATAAAAGAACTATTGCTCGACACCCAGTAGTACCTAACCCCTATACCTTGCTGAGTAAAATTCCAAGAGAGCATACCTGGTTCACAGTGATAGACTTAAAAGATGCTTTCTGGGCATGTCCCTAGCAGAAGAGTGTAGGGATTGGTTCGCCTTTGAATGGGAACATCCAGACAGGGGAAGAAAACAACAGCTAAGGTGGACGCGGTTACCGCAAGGATATATGGAATCGCCAAATATCTTCAGACAGGCCCTAGAGACATTATTAGAACAGTTTAGTCCCAAAGAAGGAGTTCAAATTTTGCAATATGTAGATGATTTATTAATATCAGGAGAGACAGAGAAAGAAGTTAAAGATGTAAGTATACAACTTCTAAACTTTTTTGGAGAAAAGGGGTTAAAAGTATCTCAAAGTAAACTACAGTTTGTAGAAACTGAAGTCACTTATTTAGGACACATAATTGGAAAGGGGAGTAAAAGGTTAAGCCCTGCAAGAATTTCAGGAATAGTATCTATATCACCTCCAAAAACTAAGAGAGACGTAAGGAAACTTCTAGGCCTGTTCGGGTACTGCAAGCACTGGATAGATAAGTACACTCAAGGGGTCAAATTTCTTTATGATAAATTAATAGACCAGGAACCAATGAATTGGACAGAGAGTGACGAGAAGCAGCCACAAGATCTAAAAGAGAAATTATCCTCAGCACCAGTTTTAAGCTTACCAGATCTTAAAAAGGAGTTTGATTTGTTTGTAAACACCGAGAAAGGAATAGCATATGGAGTTTTAACCCAAGAATGGGGAGGATACCGAAAACCTGTGGCATTTTTATCAAAACTGTTAGATCCAGTTGCCAGGGGATGGCCGGCTTGCCTCCAAGCAGTCGCAGCTGCAGCTATTTTGATAGAAGAGGCTCAAAAGTTAACATTACAGGGAAAGATAAAGATACATACTCCACATGATTTGAAAACAATCTTAAGCCAAAGAGCTCAAAAGTGGCTCACAGATTCTAGAATCCTAAAATATGAAATTATACTAATAAATACAGATAACCTAGAACTAACAACATCAAAAAGCTTAAATCCAGCCCAATTTCTCTCTGGTGAGCCCACTGAAGAGACAGAACACCATTGCCTAGAACTCATTGATATGCAGACAAAAGTGAGAGAAGATTTAGAAGACACACCCCTTCCATATGGGAGAGTATTGTTCACAGATGGGTCATCCCGAGTGGTGGAAGGGAAAAGAACATCCGGATACTCTGTGATTGAGGGAGAGAAAATGGAAGTCTTAGAAAAGAGAAAGTTACCAAGTAATTGGTCAGCGCAGTGCTGTGAAATATATGCACTAAAGAGAGGGCTAGACTTACTTAAAGATGACCGAGGGACCATTTACACAGACTCTAGATATGCCTTTGGTATTGTGCACACGTTTGGGAAAATTTGGGAAGGACGGGGATATTTGAATTCAAAAAGGAAAGACTTAATACACACAGAATTAATAAAGTCAGTGTTAAAATCTTTACAAAAACCAGTAGAAATTGCAGTAGTTCACATAAAAGAGCATCAAAAGGGAAATATGCCCGAGATAAGGGGAAACCAGTTAGCTGATAAAACAGCCAGAGAGGCAGCTTTAGAACCAGGAGAACCAGTAAAAATCCTCAGATTAGAGAAAATACCATAAAAGAAGAAGAAGGGATAGAGCAGGTGTTTAGTGAAAAAGAGCAGAAAGCAATAAAAGAATTAGGATTACACCAGGGGGAACACGGAGTGTGGTTAACAGCTGACGGACGGAAATTCTTGAATAAAGCCCTAGCCCGAAAAATACTTACAGAAATACATAAATTAACCCACTGGGGAACCCAGGGGTTATGTGATCATTTCCTAAGGGAAAACCTATGTATTGGAGTACACGAATTAGCAAAAGCAGTTACTCAAGGATGTATAATATGTCAGAAAATAAATCAAAAAGTTATGAGGAAGACTGAGCCTGGAGGGAGGGAGTTAGCCTTAAGGCCCTTCCAGAATGTGCAAATTGATTTTACTGAGATGCCCCCTGTTCAAGGTTACAAACACTTGCTAGTGATCATAGATCACCTTACCCACTGGGTAGAAGCATTCCCTACAAAAAGAGAAACAGCAGAAGTAGTAACAAAAATAATATTAGAAGATATCCTTCCTCGGTATGGGCTGATAAATAATATTGATTCAGATAGAGGGCCACATTTCACAGCACAAATTCTACAGCAGGTAACACAAGCCTTAGGGATAAAATGGAGGTTACACACCCCATGGCATCCCCAAAGCTCAGGCAGAGTAGAGAGGATGAACAAGACCATTAAAAATGTACTAACTAAACTAATAGCAGAAACTCAACTAAATTGGCTTAAATGCTTACCCCTAGCATTATTACGAATCAGAACACAGCCACGAGCAGATATAGGAGTGTCACCATATGAAATGTTATTCGGGCTTCCCTTTTTGTTATCTCCTTATAGTTCTAAAGACTACCTGGAAGGAGAGGAAGTCACTAGAAAATATCTAAAAACCATTGGACAAACCCTAGAAAATCTCAGAAAGAAAGGCTATCTTCCTCAAACTTCCCCTTTGGATGCAAACGTGCATAATATCAATCCTGGAGATTGGGTATTGATCAAAACGTGGACTAATATCCCATTGAGCCCGAAGTTTGAAGGTCCCTACCAAGTACTGTTAACAACTCACACAGCAGTGCGCACTGAAGAAAAAGGATGGACCCACATCACCAGAGTTAAAGGGCCAGTACCCCCTCCTGGAGAGAACCCGAGTTCAGCACCCTCACCGGATGAAACCGAGTGGACAGTAACAGCACACCCGAAAGACTTGAAATTAACCTTTAAAAAGAAATAAGAGATAACAGAGACTGTGAAAACTTTTTTTTCAATTGCTTCTCCCCAAATCAGTAGACTCAAAAAAAAAGAGGGGGGGGGGCACAATAAGAGTTAATTTATGTAAACCTAAATTAGTTTCTTTTGTAATTAGCAATTTAGATAAGTTTAAGTAATATATATATTAAAAAAAAAAGTATAAAGTTTTTTTTGTATTAATTTTAAATATTGTTTAAGTTTTAAGTTTAAGGTTTCTTTTTATATGATAATTTTTAGATTGTAAGTTTTCTAAGTAGCAATTTAAATAAGTTTAAGTAATAGATATATTAAAAAGGAGTTAAGGGGTTTTTTTTTTGTATTAATTTTAAATATTGTTTAAGTTTTATAAAAAAGAGTTAAGGTTTTTTGTATTAATTTTAAATATTGTTTAAGTTTTATAAATAGTGTTTTAAATAAGTTTAAGTTTTCTTATATGTTAATTTTAAAAGTTGTTAAGTTTTATAAGTAGCAGTTTGAACAAAATTCAAGTAATAGATAAATTAAGAGAGTATAAGGTTTTTTTTTGAAAACAAAAGTAAATCTCCTACAGAACATTCTCTAAGGGCAACTAAATTAATAGGGAAGGGAAGTGGAAGCATGTAAGTGGGTTCTTTAGGAGACCTCTCCACTCCAAGAGGCAAGGCCGGGTGGAGCAAGAGATCCAGGAAGGATGGCCCATACCGGACTCTTGGGAGGGATCGTACTGATGATGGTCATAAAGCACACCTATGAAACAAAAGCCTGTACTAACTGCTACCATCCAGTGTACGATGGAGAGGATCTCAGATCCTTATTCAGGGTCCATACTAACGTGAACCCAAACTGCTTTGACCACTCCCAGTTGAATACTTGCCAAGAGGATGGAAAAGTTTATTGGACCACAAAAAACACAGCTAGTTATGCACAGCGCCTATTTGGGGAATGTCCTATAGGAGACACTTGGTTATGCTTTGAAGCAGATCAAAAAGGATTAAGAGATATAATCAAAGAAAAAGTGTTGACAACAAAATTTGAAAAAAAGCCTAGACATCCCATCAGGAAAAAACCTGTTCATTGACTTAGTAGAAAGAATCAGTTGAGAATTAAATTTAACTGAGTGCTGGATATGTGGAGGTACACAAATGTCTGAAATATGGCCTTGGGAGGGAATTAGTTTAAGCCCTCTAGAAATTCTAAAATGGAAGCAAACTGAGCAGAATACACGAAGTCTAAGAACAAGAGGAAGAGAGAAGTGGGATCTCAAATCTAAAATCATTGGGGAAGAATGTATCATGAGGACAGGAACCAGGTATCAAACCCGTGTAGGAAAATTAATGTGTAAAAGGTATATAATAGTGATAAACTTAAGTGCTAAATGGGTTCCCAAAGGGCCTAACAAGTATTGGTCAACTGAGAACACAGAAAAATGTATCTTTAATGAGAGGTATGAATTATATGAATGTATTGACAAAGCTATAAATCCTTTTTGGGGAATAAAAGAACTGTCTCGGTTTTGGCAACAGCCTTTTGAAACTAGGGAAGATTACTGGGAAGCTCCAAATCACCTGTTCTGGATCTGTGGGGATACTGCTTATACAAAATTGCCTGGGGATTGGTCAGGAAGCTGTACAATAGGGATCATAAAGCCAGCTTTCTTCCTATTACCCAAGAGATTAGGAGCACACCTAGGAGTCCCGGTATATGACAATCTGGGAAAAGTCGAACGAAAGAAAAGAGATACTCTAACAATTGGTGGAGACCAAAAATGGAAAGGAAAAATATGGACCCCAGAAGAAATCATTAAAACCTATGGACCAGCTACATGGGCACAGGACGGGTCCTGGGGGTATCGCACTCCAATCTACATGTTAAGTAGAATCATTAGGCTCCAAGCTGTCCTAGAAATGGTATCTAACCGAACAGCTCTAGCATTAGACCACATCAGTGACCAACTAACACAAACAAGAGCTGTAATATACCAAATACGTCTGGCTGTAGACTACCTTTTAGCAGATGAAGGAGGAATCTGTGGTAAATTTAATTCGTCTGAATGTTGTTTAGAAATTGATGATAAAAGTGCAGTAATTAAAAACATCTCAAAAGAAATCAGAAAGCTAGCCTATGTGGGAAATCAAGAGTGGACTCCTTTAATGGACACCAACTGGTGGAATAGTTTTTGGTCATTCAAAGGGGATTGGTGGAAGAAAGCTGGGTTTATGATAATTTGCTCAATCACCGGGTTAATGTTTTTACCTTGTCTAATCCCATTTCTAATTCGAACTATTACCTCCACAGTCCAGGCCAGTATCCAGATCCCTAAAGCAACCAGTCAAAAACAAACCAAAATGATGGTGATAGAGAGTCAAGGACCTGAACATGAAAATGCCAAAGAAATATATGAAAAGTTCCAAAAATGTAGAAAAATTTATTTTCAAGAAGAAGAGGTAACAAATTGATGCGAGCTAAAGCTCGATCAAAGAAATAGAGGGGGGAGTTGTTATAAATAAGTTCTATTCGAATAATTTATGTTTTAGTTACTTAATTGTTAAGTAATTTCATTAAGGTTGTTAATGCTAGTTCTGTATAAAGAATTTGCCTTATTCCTGTTTTAATATTGATTTATCACCTTATTTACTTGTTTGTTAATTAAGAATTCACCTCATTACCTGTATCTCTGCTCCCATTCGCCAGATAGTGTCTGAATATGCAAATAAAAAGAACACTGGAATTCTGGGAACAACTCAAGAACAAGAGACTCTAAAAAGTAGAAAACTAAAGTAAAATCCAGGACTGAAGTCGCACTTTAGACTAGTGCAAAAGGTACGGGGGTCCGCCGAAGCAGTTTTATTTAGTCGCCGTGACCTGAGAAGGAGTCCCCCATCGCTGGATGACCCCTGATCAGCGAAGCGAAACGGACTCCCCGGCAAGGGGAAAAAGCCCGTGAGGGGGGGTGGGAGTCCCCAGCTCTGCTGTGAAGCAAAGCTGTGTGTACCTCCTCCTCCGCGTTGCCAAGAGAGCAAGCAAGCTCTCCCCCAAGGCCAAGCTTGATAATAAAGCAACATACAAAAAGAGCAAGTCTCTGACTCTCTCTCTTTTTTTCCAGAACACTTCCGCCCACTCTGGCCCAGGGCCCCAACACCCTCCCAGGGAACAAGTCCACCCCCACATCCCAACTCACTCTGCCTCCAAGCACCATCAAGACATTGCCTGTGTCCTGGTGCTGCAGGCCCATGCCAACAGGCTCTCCCAGCCACCACTGCCCCTGCTCTTCCAGGCTCTGGCCCACAAGCTGCAAGTTCATTTGCTCCCTGGGCCACCAGCCCAGCCCCAAGCCAGGGCCGGGCCCTTGCCCGAGACCTCGCCGGTCACTGCAATGCTCGCAGCTCCGAGGTGGCTGCAGCTGTAGGAGCCTTTGCACACCGCTCCCGGGGATGCCCAGCCTGCCACTCCTGGCCTGTCTGTGCAGGGCAGGGGCCTGCACTCCATCATCCTGCTGCCTCCCTCCCACCTCAGCCTTTTTAGCTCCTCTAGACGCCTCCGGACCCCCATTCCCGGCCAGCCCGGGCCACCTCACCCCCACGCCTCACTTTCCTCAGAAACCCGACCTGGGCACGGGGCTCTCCGGCCTCTCTGGGATTGATGATCGCCCGAAGGAAAGGGAGAGCACAGGAGAGAGCGAGAGCAGGAGATCGGGGATCAGGGATCACAGTCCCCGCGCCCAGTCCTGCTCCGCCGGGGCTGGGACCCGCAGTCGCAGGAAGAAATGGATCCACGGATCGCGGCGCTTCCCCCGCTTTGGGCTGAAGCCAGCGGGCTCCAGGCAGAGTTTGAGCGCAGCCCCGGGAGTTGAGCACAGCCCGGCCCGGGGGTCCCGCAGGGCGTGGCCGAGGAGGGTCCCGGGGGATGCCAGGAGGGGATCCAGGGGAATTCCCGGGAATTCCGCCCTGCCCTTCCCCCCGCGCTCCCTCTGCCCAGCGCCCGGTGACGTCACAAAAGCTTCGGGCCGCCATTGGCGGGCAGCAAAGAGCGGCGCCAATGGCGGGGCCGGAGGCGGCTCTGGGGGCGGGGCCGGGGCTGTGGGCGGGGCCGCAGCGGAGCAGCGCCATGGCTCCAGCGCTGGGGCTGGGGGCGCTCCTGGGGCCCCGGGGGGCGGCGACAGGGGAGGGCGACCCCCGGCACCGGGACTCTTTGTTCGCCCATTCTGGAGCACCGAGGAGCCCCTAAACCCCCATTCCTGGGCGCCGCGATCCCCCCGAACCCCCATTCCCGGACACGGGTTCCACCCTGAACCCCCTGATCTGGCACCAACAACCCCTGCACCTCTTTCCCGGCCATCCCGCTTCTCCCGGCCCCCCTAGTCCCCTTCTCCTTCACCCAGAGACCCCCTGGAGCCCTATTCCTGCCTTTCCCAGCATGCACCCCCTCCTTCCCTCAACACTGAGGATACCCGGGACCCCTATTCCCAGCCATCCCGGGTTTCCCAAGCTTTTGATGGAAATTGGGACACCCGGGATCTTGTCCTATTCCTGACACAAGAAAACCCCTTAACCACACCCATCCCACATCTACCCAGCCCTACCCTTCCCTTTTCTCAACCCTGGAATCCCCAAAGCCCCTTCCCTGCTCTCCCAGCTCTCCCCGTTGCCGCTTTCCTTCAGCCGTGATCCCCCATTCCCCAAATCTCCGTGTCCCCCCAGTTCTTCTCTCCCTGCGGTCCCTGCCCGTGGCACTGTTGGAGCCCGTTCATGTCCATGACCCTGGATGAGTCTGTGGGGCTGGAATGGGGCTCCGTGGGGCTGTGACACAATCCCGTGGGTCTCCGTGGGTCCAATCCCTGCCCAGGTCTCCACACGCTGCAGGAGGTTTCCGGCTGTCACCTCCTGTCCCAGCGGAGCGTCCGCGGATCCATCGGCTCGGCTCCGACCGCCGGGAATTCCTCTCCTTCCAGATGGGATCCGAGAGATTCGTGGTGGCCGCCGGCGCTGCCCAGGTCACCAAGAGGCGCTGGGAACATGAGGAGATCCAGGCTGAGGAATGAACAAATCCCCTGGGGCACACCTGCCTGGAATGTGTCCGGAAATCTGTCAGATACGGGCGAGAGGCACTGGAGCCTAAAGGTGGGGAGGGTGGAATTCCCATAGGAATGAGGAATTTGGAAATGAGGGATTTGGAAATGAGGGATTTGGAAATGTGGGATTTAGGAGTGCAAAATTTGGGAACATGGGAATTCCTGTGGGACCTCCATGGATGGATCTCACTGCTGTCCCATTGCCATGGGAATTCCATGGGCAGATCTCATCCTCATCCCACTGCCATGGGAGCTCCAATCTGGTTCTGCCCCAAACCTATCCTGGGGCTCGCCCTGTTCTTTGCCCTCCCCACCCCCCACGAGACTCTGGGGGTCACACCATGACCCACCCAACCCCCCCAAACTCCTTCTGGGTCCCCCCTCATCCCCCCATGGGGATTCCTGGGAGTCCCCCCATGTTCCCTCCCCCAGGACTTTGGGGGTCCCCCCCGACCTGTCTGTGCCCCTCCCCCGTTTCTGCCCCCCGTGATGGTGGGGTGGGGCCGAGTGCTGGTGCCCCCCTGCCTGCAGCAGATCCAGCGCTGAGGGGAGTCCAGGGGCTCCCTTGGCATTTGGGTTCCCCTGGGATTTGGGGTGACCCCCAGCAACCCAGGATCTCCTTGAACACGGTGATGCTGCCCAAGCGCAGTGAGAAGGTTCAGACTTGGCACAGGGTCCCCATCTTTGTCACTGGCAGGTACCCCAAAACAGCCTTGGGTTCCCCCTGGGATCACGTAATCCGCCATTTGGCACCTCTGAAAAACCCCCTTGGGAACCCCCAAAAATCCACCATTATCCAAAAATCCCCAGAATCCACAAAACCCCCCCCGGGAACTCCTCACAGATGTTTATACCCAGCATAGGGTCCCCATCGCCATCACTGGCATCACCTGGGACCCCCAAACCCAGGCCTTTGTCCCCTGGGCTCTGGCAGCGCCTCTGGAGGCCCCACAGAAGGAACTTTCCTTTCAGGGGCTCACTTTGGTCCTCCCGGGCTCCTCCCTGAGGAGGCTGGCAGGGGTTGCAGTTTGATGACATTTGTCCTTGCTGCCCCTCCCATCCCACTGCCCCACAAACAGCCCCGAGGCACCCGTGAGGGACAGGCACTGCTGTGCCAGGCCTGGGCTCAGGGCTTGGCCTTTCTGCTTCCTCCAGCCAAGCCAGGCCTTGCTCAGCATTGCAGTTCCTGCTGCTGTGCCCCAAGCTCGCTCTGCCGGTGCTGGAAAGGGACTTGAGGTATCTTGATCTCCTCTGGCAGTGTAAACAGCAAACTACTCAGGAGGGTGGTGAACAAACTTTAAATTTGCAAACTTCAGAGAATGAGGTACTTGGGAAATCTTAAAGCAACATGGAATTACAGTAAATCATTTCACAAACATTGACTGAGCAAACTCTAACATATCCAAGTTCTCCAGATGTTAAGAAGAGGAAGTCAGGAGAAGGGAGAGGGCGAGGGAGGTCTACAGTCGCCCTTGGATCCAGCACCATCTCAGCTGCTGTGAGCTCCAGGGCCGTGGGACGTGTCAGTGTCACAGCTGTATCACAGCCTCACCTACTCTGGTCCCTCTCACAGGTGGGGTTTTTAGGGAGCCAGGGGCTTGGCAGCTACTTTGGGGCAGTGACCGCCTCACCTATGCAGAACTTGCCCTGGCCCCCAAACACACACTGGAGATGTCTGGGGCCATTCATTATTTCTCTGCTCTCCAGCACTGAGGCAATGGACCCTGGCTGCAGCTCTGAGCTCGTATCTAAGGCAACCCCCCCGGCAATGGGGCTCCATGGAGCTGCTCTCAGGAACCCCCCAAGAGTTGAGGGGTACCCCAAAACCACCTCAGAAATGTGGATATGCCAAAATCTCTTCAAGAACATGGAATATTCAAAAACTGCCTAGCTAATAGGTTCCCTCTCCCTTCAAAATCCCCAAATTTGGGCTATTTCATTCCAGACTCCACCCCACGTCCCCAGCCCCAACCCGTCCCACCCCTGCTGGACATCAAGACCCCCTTCCCATGCCCAATTTCTCCCATTTCACATCTCCCAATCCCCATCCCACCCATCCCGTCCCACCCAATGCCAATCTCACCACTTCTGATTTGCATCCTGCTTCACCCAATCCACTTCGAACTCCATTCCACCCTGAGGGGCTGTGGAATCGAGTAATTTTGGGGCTGGGATTGAGTAGTTTTCAGTGGCACTGAGTGGTTTTGAGGTGACAGATTGATTCCTCTTGTGCTTTGCAGTGCCAGAAAATGGAGAAAACTATGCCAAATACACCCAAAACCCTGAAATCCACCCAATTACCTCCCTGAATCCCAGATTGCCCCAAAAGAGTAGTAAAAAGTGAGGCTTTAGATGCCTTTGATGAATTTGCTGATTTGTCGGTGTCGGGTTACCGGAGCCGCGGGAGAAATGCCTCATGCTGTCATGGTCAGCAGATCTCACTTTATTAAGGTTGCATTACATTTTTATACTTTTCATAATTAGCTCATACATATTGCAAAAGCCAAGCTCATCATTGGACATAACTAATTAACGCAAGCATTACTTAGCGACGACCTTAATTTTGCGAAACAGCTAAAGTCAGTACATCTTATCTTTAGTTTCCCCATATTTGACTAATTTCACATCCGGCTTACATCCTGTTCTTCACATAAGCCTTCCTTCAAGGATAGCATATCCTTGAGGCCTAAATTCTTACTAGTTTAATCATGTCATGTCCCTTTTCTGCGAGCCACTGCTCTGATAAGCTCTCAACACTGATTTTTACCACATTTTTGTCTGTTTTAAAGGGATGAAGATGAATTAAAAGAAAATTAGGGCCAAAACAAAAGGACCACCAGCCATGTATCTTCCCGAAATAGATCACTGGGAGTAAAGCTCTTGCCACATTCCCCACAGTCATAGGGCCTCTCTCCAGTGTAGGATCTCTGGTGGACAGTCAGGTGTGAGCTCTGGCTGAAGCTCTTGCCACATTCCCCACGCTCATACGGCCTTTCTCCAGTGTGGATCATCTGGTGGTGGGTCAGGTGGGAGCTGTCTCTGAAGCTCCTCCCACATTCCCCACACTCTTAGGTCCATTCCTCAGTGTGGATCACCTGGTGGCAGGTCAGGTAGAAGTTCTTGCTGAAGCTCTTCTTACAGTCCAAGGACTTGAAGAGCCCTTCTCCATCATGAAGCTGCTCATGGACCTCCAAGTCCAAGTTCTGGCTGGATCTCTGTCCACCTTCCCAGGACAGGCTGGAACTTTCTTCCTTGGAGCACCCTGGGCTGGGTCTGCAGCCCCTTCTCCTGCAGGTTCCCTGGGGCTTTTCCTCCCCATTGGATTCCTGTGCAGTGGAACCGCTCAAAACAACCTCTTCCATGAGGTTCTTCAGCGAGGATTTGTCTGCCCTGGTCTCCACCCTCAGTTCCTTGTCTGGGGGAGGAAGGACAAGGTGAGGATGGGATTTGCCTCTGTGCCACAGGGAAGGGGATCATCCCAATGCATCCCCGGCAGGACAGCATCAGCAGTGAGGTAATCCTGCAGCTGGGGGCCATGCTGGGCTGGGAGATGGAGCAGGAGAGAGGGAGAATGGAGCAGTGCCTTCCTCCTCACCTGCCTGGCTGTCCCGGGGCATCTTTCTCTTCCTCGCAGCCTCCTCCTCCATCTGGCCAAGGTTTGTGAGTAAGAAATCCTAGTCTGATGAAAAATACAATGTATGAGGACATTGGATTAGGGGGTCCATCCTGCCCAAGTCCATCTCTAGAAGCCATCAGGCACCTGGTACCCATATAAAACTCTAAAACACCAAGATTCAATCCAATAAAATACACAAATGACCAAGATTCAGCAAAAACACCCAGCCATGAGTTTCCACTCTCTGGTCTCTCCACTTTGGGGTCCTGGAGCCCCCCTGTCTGGGTTGCTGCCAGTCAAGTTTGTATTGGTGTTCCCTCTCTCTGGGCTGCTGTGGCTCCTGGGACTCCAGAAGTTTCCCCTCCTCTGCACTCACCAGGTGTCTCAGGGGTCAGCACTTCCAGGGTCCCTCTTTCAGGGGCCTCGGGGCTTGGGGTATCCATGGGTCCCCCTTGTCCATGCTCCCAACATGTCCAAGCTTCTGGAACATCCCAGCTCTCATACTGCCCGTTTCCGCTCCCTCCATTCCTGGGTTTCCCACCCAACACTGCTGGTACCGGGCAATGCCCCGGTAGCTCTGAGCTGACAAAGCAGCCCCTGAGCCGGGGAGAGCCAGCCCCAGCACGGGGGGACCCGGCATCCTCCGCTCCCTTGGCAGTCGCACCCAGCCACGGGCACAGAGCTCCGTCAGTCCCCGCCGCCCCCTCCCCAGGGCACCCTGGGGACCCCCCGCAGCCGGGGCTGGCTCTGAACGAGGTGGTCCCCGAGCCCAGCTGCGTGGCCAGGGGGGCATAGGGAGCCCAGGGCCTCTGTGCCAATGCTTCCCCCGCACTCCCCCAGCCTTTGCCCGGCCCGGCCTGGCCCCCTGAGCCCCGCCAGGTCCCACACGGCCAAGGCCGGCCCGGGCCGCTCCCCTTGGAGCGCGGCCCCACGGAGCCGCCTGTGCCGGGGGCCCATGGGATGCCGAGCGCTTCCTGGGCCGCCCAGGCCTCGGCCCCGAGCACAGAACTCTGCCCGGAGGGTTCCCGGCCCAAGGCGGCGGCTCCGGGCCCGGGCAGCCGCTCCCAGCTCCCACAGCCTGCCCGGGGCCACCCCACCAGTGCCGGGGCTACGCCAGCGTTCCCTGCACCCGCGGGGCTTCAAACCGCTAGGGCATCTCACAAAAAAAACATTTCCCCCATGCCCTTCAAGAAACACTGAAATCCCAACCAGCCATCACCCCCACAAAAAGTAATCCAAAACACAAAACCACAAACCAACCACTTCCACCCTGTCCTCATGTGCCTTCCCAGGAACCCCTAACCCGCAGGAATACCCCCAGATGGGGACAAAAAGCTGCTCCCCTGGAGGCACTTGGAACACCCACCTGCGGCCCGGCCCTGGCACACGGCTCCCGGCAGCTGCCCCGCTGGCACATGTAGAGGAATTTTTAGAAGAGCAAGGCCACAATCTTGTGATGGCAGGTTTGAACAATCCTTGCTGTCAGGGTGTGGTATAAGGCCTTGTATTGTTCTTATGCTGCTTTTTCCCTGTGGGAATTATCAAGAAAGTAGCAAATATAACAACTTATACGTCTTTCTCATGGGTGCTTTCTCACGGATACTGGAAGTCATGTTACAACTTGCTATCCTTTCTCATGGATGCTGAAGAGAAATGCTGATCACAAGACAGAACAAAAACTGACCATGCAGCCAAGAGACGTGGACCAATGGACAGTCATTTAGAGTGTCAGAACATAAGTTTTTAACCAATCAGCTACTGTTTAGCAGTGCCTGCTTTAGCCTCTAATCACATAAATATTGGCTTTTTAGAACAATAAAGGGAGATCAAACCTAATAACATTGATGTCCGTTTGATACTTGGCTCCTTTCTTGCTACAAAATGGTGACCCGAACGTGATGGAGAATAGGCATTGAAGCTTCAAAACTCTGGATGACAAAGACAGGAGCTGCGAGAAAGGAGACACAAAAGCGGCCTCACAGAGGAAAAGTGGGAGCTGGATTCTGAGAGTGCACCTCAGACTTCTGCAAGGTAAGAACTGCGAGCATGGAACTTGAGGCTGCAGTTCAACTGCTGGAAACTATTCTCTCTAAGAGAGGGAAAGCAGCAGAAGCTAAGAACCTTCACGCTTTAGTCAAGTGGGCACAGAAGCAAGGGCAATTACAAGAAATCTCCTTGCTGTTCAGCCCTACAGCATGGCAAGATGTGGGGGAATATCTGTGGCAGATGGTTGTAGCTGGTGGAAAAGCTGGGAAGGAAGCTTAAACTTATAGGAGCACTTGGAAGTCAGTGACTGAAACATTGAGTGAAATGAAAGCAGAGCATCAGGTAGCAATGATTGCTTCAGAAGCATTGAGCCTGGAACCCTCCATGGGTGCCGAGAAGAAAAAACCTGGACAACTTGCAACTCTTTTTGGTGCTGGCCGCATGTTACCTATGAGGGGAATGGCTGCAGTACCGAGTCGTTCAGCTGCTGATGTGCAACACCGTGTAGAAGAAAAGGGGGAATTGTCTGCACCATTGCAGGCAGAGACAGAACAAAATGCAGAATTAACTACTGACAGTTTCTCTCCCGAGACGCAGAAACAACAGGGAGAAGGGAGCTGTGATTCTCGAAAAATTTATCCACGACTGCCATCTAGTGGAGTCAGCAGTTCAAGTCAAACGCCAAGTGAATCACGCTCACAAACTCCAGCTGCCTCTCGTCAGCCTGAGGAAAAATCAACAAAAGCTATGATGAAAGAAGTTTTAAATAAATTAAAGGACCTTACTGTGGAGCAACAAGGACAAGACAAACATCAAGAAAAACCTACAGCTCCTTCTTGGTCAACCTGTACAAAGCAATATCGAAATGTTCAGGAATTAAAACTTGGATTTAGAAAGCCAACCTCAACCATATGCACCACAATCAAATTCTATGCAAATACAGAGAAATTCGCCCTCTCGGTGGTCAGGAGTCACTCGTGATGCTATACTGGAAGGAGAATGGGAAGCTGCTGCAGCAATTACTTGTCCAGTTGTAATTGACCATGCAAATCAATTAGCTGAATGGAGACCACATGATTGGAAAATTCTACAACAAACAAAGCAAACTGTCACTCAGCATGGATTAAAATCTGAAGCTGCAAAATCAATTTTGTCATGGATCTTTACAGCAGATGTCATGGCCCCTGTGGGCTGTCAGAATTTAGCAAGATTGTTGTTGACTCCATCTGAATTTTTAATGTGGGAAAGCAAACGGTACAGAAAGGCACAATTAGAGGCTGACAAACAGTGGCCTCAAGCACATGATTTATTTGGAATTACTGCACACATGATCACAGGCAAAGGAAATTATTCATCTACAGCAACTCAATTATCATATCCTTTAGCCCTGCATCATTTGGCTGCTCAACTTGCTCAAGATGCTTTGTTTAGTATACCACAAGATAAAAAAGCTCGAAATTTCTCCAACTTGAAACAAGGAATTAATGAAAATTTCTCTCATTTTGTCAATCTTCTGTGGGAAGCAATTAAAGATAATTTGGATTTACCAACTGAGATGAAGGATCATCTCTTTCGAGTGCTTGCATTTGACAATGCCAACAGCAAAACAAAGTCCATTTTCGTAAATTTACTGCAAGGATCACCTGTTGATCAAATGCTCTTGCGTGTCAGCAGAGCAGAACAGCAAACACAGACTGCTGTGGTAGCAGAAGCAGTGAAAGAAGCAGTGGGATCACAAAGTAAATTAATAGCAGCTGCTTTTGAAGTGGGAGAATGACATTCAACAACCGTTCATTCCAAAAAACGACAAAAAGAAATTACTTGCTATCCATGTGGACAGTCAGGACATTTAAGAACAGCTTGTACTCAAACTGTCTGGTGTGACAGATGTCAAATTGACAATCATGCTACAACAGCCTGTCGGAAATCAGGAAACGGATTCAAGAGCGTGAAGGGAGGCTGCGCAAAGAAAACAGTAGCCCCCGCTTGGGATTTTTACACCAACAACTGCCAGCAACCTGAGGGAGCCTCCGAGTGGATGTGGAAACAACAGTAGACGTCAGCTTAACTAATACTGCAGTCCAGAAAATTCCATCAAATGCTAAAGGCCCTTTACATAGCCAAGACAGTATTCCTGGAGGAATCCTAGTAGGAAGATCATCAACTGGGATAAAAGGACTCATTGTAATTCCAGGTGTCATTGACTGCGATTTTGAGGGACAAATCTGTATCATGGCTTATACTTTGAATCCACCAGTGTTTGTACCTATGGGAAGCAAGATAGCTGAAATAGTTGCAATTTTTAACAATCAACCACACTGTACCAGTCAAAAATATGAAAAGGACTTTTGGAAAAAACAGCGAGGAACTGGAGGATTTGGTTCCACAGGACGAGCAGTTTGTTTCACACAGTCAATGTCACAGAGACCCATACAGACTCTTACCATCACATGTATGGGAAACACAAAGAAAATTACAGCAATGCTTGACACGGGAGCGGATGTAACCATTCTAAGTAAGCAGAAATGGCCTGCTGAATGGCCAGTCCAAACACCACCAGGACAGGTGTTAGGCGTGGGTGGTGCAACTTCTCCTCAACTCAGCATGCATCCAGTGACTTTTTATTTTTCTGAAGGATAGACAGTGGTTTTGCAACCTTATGTGATGCCTTTGCCAGGAGATTTAGAAGGATTGATTGGACATGGTGTTTTGTCACAATTTGGAGTTGTTATCACAACTGCACCACTGCAACCTTTTTAGAACAGGCCACTGAAGAGCAGCCTCCAACTCCGCCACTGAAGTGCAGCCTCCAACTCCACCCCTGAAATGGCTCACAGATAAACCAGTTTGGGTGGATCAGTGGCCAATGACAACTGAGAGGCTGCAAATTGCACAGCAACTAGTAGCAGAACAATTAGCTGCTGGACACATAAAACCATCAGTCAGCCCATGGAACACACCCATTTTTGTAATTCCCAAAAAGTCAGGAAAATGGAGACTGTTGCATGACTTATGACAAGTCAATTCACAGATGCAAGTAATGGAGCTTTGCAACCAGGTTTACCGTCTCCAGTCGTGTTACCACAAAAATGGCCTTTGTTAATTATTGATTTAAAGGATTGTTTTTTCACTATTCCACTTTGTACTCAAGACACTTGTAGAAATTGTTTCACGGCTGCTGTGGACTCCAGGACGGTGTGGATGAATGTAGACGAGAGATCTCTGAAGTTGGGTTTTAGAAGATGAGGTTTATTGTAAAGGACTCGAGGCCTTGCTCGGAGCCACCAGGCTACAGCTCGTGGCAAGGCCTAGGAATGTGGGGGAAGGGAGAGATAAGGAGAGGAAATTCCAAGAGCAGATAGCAAAGAGGCAAGAGGAGAGGGCAAAGAGGCCCGCCCACCCTTGAAGCCCCCTGATAAGGGATCTCAAGGTGGGCTGGAACAGGACTTGTGCCAATGGGGTTACAGATACTTGATACTTCAGGGGAGGGTTACATGTGTGGGATGAACCATACATTGGGGTGAGACAGAATATTCCATTTGACCTTTGGGTCTGGCTGCAGGTGACCTTCAGCTGGTCACATAACTGTTTTCCCAGACATCCTGTAGCTAGGACATCTCAAACATCAAAACTTACTTTCAATTCTATCTCACTTACAGGTTTCACATTCTCAGAATCTAAGCAATCATATTTATAGGGCTTTCTGGCTTCATTCTCCCCAGCAGACACTCAAGGATTTGCCTTCACTGTTCCATCTGTAAACAAAGGAGAACCAGCAAGCGATTTGAGTAGGTGGTCCTTCCCCAAGGCATGAAAAATTCGCCCACCCTTTGTCAACTTTACGTTGCTTGGGCCCTGAAACCAGTTTGACAGCATTTCAAAGATGCCATCATTTATCATTATATGGATGACATTTTATTTGCACAACAGCAGACTTTCAGCAGTCAAGAACTCAAAGACATTTGTACCTTATTAGCAAACAAAGGACTGCTTGTAGCTCCTGAGGAAATTCAGCAAACAGCACCATGGAAGTATTTGGGGTGGAACATTTCTGACTCCCAGATACACCCACAAAAAATTGTTCTCTCTACAAATATTTCAACCCTGCGAGATGCTCAACAGCTTTTAGGAGATTTGCAATGGTTGTGAACCATTGTGGGAATTACTAATGAAGACCTTCACCCATTGCTGCCACTGTTGTGAGATTGTGATGCTGCTCAATCTTGTCAACTATCTGTTCAACAGCAAGAATGCCTATGGAAGGTAAGTCAGAAACTCCAGACAGGTTGGGCTTCTCAACGACTTCCAGAAGTACCTCTATCTCTCTTGACCGTCAGCTCAGAAGATAGTCCTTTTGCACTCATCTGTCAATGGCAAAAGAAAAAGGGGGAATGTGACCCAGAATCAGATGTCATTGATGCCATTGACACTGACTGCAAGAAACAAAGTAAGAAGACGGTATTCAGACGTGAACCTGAATTTTTCATTTTAGAATGGATCTTTCTGCCCACCTCACCAACCATCAGTCTTTTAACTCGAACAGAAGCTATCAGAGCTGTCATTCGAAAGGGGCGAAACAGAATTATTGAGATCTCTGGGACAGAGCCTGCAGATATTAGCATACCTGTCTGAGCAGAGGACCTCATATGGCAACTTCGACATGCACATCCATTGCAAGAAGCTGTGTTGGAATATTCAGGTATGGTTCACTCTGAACAACCAAAAGGATCTCTATGGCAGATAATCAAGAAAAATCAGTGGATTGAATGGCCAAAGAGTGTGCAACAACCTGTAAAAGGAAGAACTGTATTTACTGATGCTGGAAAAGCCTCGCACAAAGCAGTGTGTGTTTGGAAGGAAGGAGATGTCTGGAGATCTCAATATCTCCAAGGAAATGTTGGAGATTCGCTTCAGACCTTGGAACTCTCAGTAGTGTTCTGGGCCATGTCCATTTGGCATCAAGAACCTTTGAATGTGGTGTCTGATTCTCTTCATGTTGTTGGAGTAGCACAACGAATTGAAGATGCTCTGCAAAGAGAAACTAAACCCCTGAGATTAGGACAATTGTTTATGCAACTCAGAAGTGCAGTCAAACTTCACACAGAACCATATTGTATCATCCATATTTGAAGTCATCAGTTGGATCAAGGTCTAGGAGAAGGAAATGCTCTTGCTGATGCACTTGTGAGCACAGTTAGGCACATGCCTCCTCAGATCAGTTCAGTCAAGCAAGAAACAGTCATGATGTATTCCATCAGAATGCAAGAGCCTTGCAAAGACAGTTTGGACTTTCTCATGCAGAGGCACAAGGAATTGTTCGTGCTTTCCCACAGTGCAGTCATCATGGACCAGGCCTTGGTCTGGGTGTTAACCCCAAAGGTCTCAAAGCATTAGAGATCTGGCAAATGGATGTTACACATGTAGCAGAGTTTGGAAGGCTGAAGTACGTACATGTATCTGTAGACACCTATTCAAAAATGGTGTGGGCCACTGCTCAGCTAGATGAAAAAGGAAAGCATGTATGCAAACACCTCACCGCCTGCTTTGCTGTTATGGATGTTCCAGAAATTGTAAAGACAGATAATGGTCCTGCTTATATCAGTGAAACTGTCGAGGTGTTCATGCAACAATGGGGTGTGAAACATATCACTGGTATACCACATTCTCCTACTGGTCAAGCTATCATTGAGCGCACGCATCAGATCCTGAAAAGCTATTTGCTGAAGCAGAAAGGAGAAGAAAAAGATCCTCATCAGAGACTGAACAAAGTTTTGTTCACAATAAATTTTTTATGTCTAACAAAAGGAAGTGAAGAACCCCCTGTAGTTATTCATCACTGGACTGTAAAAAGCGGACGACCACAAAGTCTTCCTGATTTGTTTGTAACCTACCGCAACCCTAAGACGGGGATCTGGGAAGGTCCTGCACCAGTTCTTTTTAATGGTCGTGGATATATGTGTGTCTCCACAGGTGAAGGCCTGCTGTGGGTCCCCAGCAGATTTACGCGACCTGCATGGCCGAAGCAGAATCCAGACAACAGTAGAGACGAACACTGTGTCTTGCTGAACCTGTTGCACAATGGATCAACTTATTGCAGTACCGGAGATTGTCTTCTGAAGATATAGCACAATGAGTGATTAACGAGGAGTCATTTGGAAAGAGAGCTTTATCAATAGAATTAAGGGAGTGTTGTTCTTTAAGTTGTAGTTATTGTAGCATTGCAGCAACCTTAATTTTGTGTTGTGGTTGGTGTTTTAATACTTTTCAAAGACATAGCACATTGCTTTTTAGATCTCATTGTATTTGTTCTGATTGTAGTGAAGAGTTTATTCGGCAGACATTTAGGCAACAATGAAGAGATTATATAGGGCTTGGGGACCAGCAGAATTTTAGAGATTGGATGCCAGAAAATAGGGAAGAGGTTATTCTAGCTGTGTTAATATGGGCACTCAACAAAGATTGTGCTATTGCAGAAGCAAGTTTGCGCACTTAATTTTTGGGATGGTCATGTGTCTACTGTGGTGTAGAACAGATTGTAACCTCCACTAAATAGATGTGTGTCAGAATATGTGGGTTACATGGGCAAATGAGATACGTCAAAATTCTTTATGTTTATCCATGACCTCTGCAGGAAACCCTTTTAGAACTTGTCTGATGGGGATTCCTGGGATAAATATGTCAGAATTCAAAAATAATAGCACAGACAAATGTGAAAAAGAGATGTCAGATGCTCGTTGTATGGCTGAATTGATTTCCAAATTAACGAAACCGTTGCCATGGGACCCACAAGAACTGGACATTTTAGGGTCTCAGCCTATTGGCAATTCATCAAAAAAATCGGACACAAATGTGTTTTTGATTTGGTGGGTCTACATTTGCAGGTGTTCAATTTGTTAATTCACATAAATGGTCAAGATGGACAAATGTGACTTCCACATCCACATGGTACACATTCAAAGGCACAAATAGCTATAGTGGAAGTAACACTACCTCCAGATCACCTCAGGGTTTTAGATGCCTTGGAATGGAAACTATCAAAGGTCGGGTGAGTCTTTGGAACAATGGCACTCCCAAAGCTCTTCCTCCAAATGTGTTTTTAATTTGTGGAGAGCATGCCTGGCAGGGAATTCCCTCGAATGTATTTGGAGGTCCATGTTACTTAGGGAAACTAACTCTGTTAGCCCCTTCTATGAGAAAGTGGCTAAACATGACCATGACCAATCATTCGCAAAGGAAGAAGAGATCATTGGGCTTGACACCAAAATGTAACAATGAAGTTAACTTGATGAGTGTTGCAGCTAGAACCCTCTTGGCTGTATTTACACCAGGTGCAGCTGCTGGAAATGCTTTGAAGAATTTAGCACGCTTAGTTTGTTGGGCTGAAAAACAAGCAAATGCAACTACTACGGTAATAGAAGAATTGTTAATGGATCAAAATAGCTTAAGGCACGCAATTTTACAAAATAGAGCTGCCATTGATTTTTTGCTGGTGGCACAAGGACATGGATGTGACAATTTTGAAGGAATATGTTGTATGAATTTGAGTGATCACAGTGAATTCATTCATTAAAAATTGCAATATTTAGGACAGCACGTTCAGAGTATCCAACAAGAGCAAGGCCTGTTAGATAGCTGGTTGACCAACTGGTTTGGCAACATTCCAAGCTGGCTGAAAGAACTAATTAAAGAAGGCCTGAGATTTTGTGGATATTTGTTAATATTTGTTCTTGTTGGATGCCTGGCACTATCTTGTGTGAAAAAAGGTTTAGAAAAAGTAATGAATCAAGCATGGACTGTTCAGAAAGAAAAAGGGGGAATTGTAGAGGAATTTTTAGAAGAGCAAGGCCACAATCTTGTGATGGGAGGTTTGAACAATCCTTGCTGTCAGGGTATGGTATAAGGCCTTGTATTGTTCTTATGCTGCTTTTGCACTGTGGGAATTATCAAGAAAGTAGCAAATATAACAACTTATACGTCTTTCTCATGGGTGCTTTCTCACGGATACTGGAAGTCATGTTACAACTTGCTATCCTTTCTCATGGATGCTGAAGAGAAATGCTGATCACAAGACAGAACAAAAACTGACCATGCAGCCAAGAGACGTGGACCAATGGACAGTCATTTAGAGTGTCGGAACATAAGTTTTTAACCAATCAGCTACTGTTTAGCAGTGCCTGCTTTAGCCTCTAATCACATAAATATTGGCTTTTTAGAACAATAAAGGGAGATCAAACCTAATAACATTGATGTCCGTTTGATACTCGGCTCCTTTCTTGCTACATGAGACTGCAAGCAATGACCATTTCTCAGGCACATCTGCAGCAAAAACAGCTGGAGGAGTGCCTTGCAGCAGCACTTTTCTCATCCCAGTGGAAAAGGCCCCTTGGCAGGCAGCTGTAGGGCCCTTGGAAAGGGTAAAGGCCAAGCTCTCAGGCCACAGGGGAAAAATGGGCTCTAAATTGCCCAGCCCTGGCCCATCAAGCCTGTTCCTAGACTGCATTCCACACAGGATTGGATTCCTCTGGAGGACTGCAAAAAGCTGAGAGTCAGCTCTGTCCTCTCCATCTTCTGTGCCCTAAAGTGGCCTGGGAGGAGAGATTTTGGCTCAGCTCCTGTGGCACAACTCCTCCCAGCCCAGGGCACGACGCCAGGAAGGTCTTGGCACACCGTGCTTTTGCCACAGCCAAGGAAAGCTCCTGCCTCAGGCTCAGCTTTCCTGCTCAGCCAGACCCCCCGTGTGCCCCAGCAGCAGGGAACTGCCGCATCTGGCTGCTACCACTGAGGGCAAACTGCTTGCATCTGGAGTTCTGGCCACCGGCAGATGCACCAAGATCTGGGCAGTGCCGGCACCGGCTAATTGCTGAATTCTCTTTCTGTGCCACCAAATTGCTGAACTTGGGCTGTGTGGACACTGGGAAAAATTCTGGATCTGGGCTCTGCGGGGAGCCAGGAGAAACACCAGATTTCATGCTCCAACGTGCTGAGAAACACCTGCTCTGGATTATTTCCTTTCCTTTTCTCCTTTCTTCCTTTCAGATCCAAGGAGTGATGATTCCATGGCAGGTGTTTTAGGGCTTTTAGGGAGTTCTTCTGTATTCTTTCGTTCTTTATTCTGCTTTCTTTCTGTCTTTTCTTTTTCTTTCTTTCTTTCTTCTTTCTTTCTTTCTTCGTTCTTTCTTTCTTTTTCTTTCTTCTTTCTTTCTTTCTTTCTTTCTCAATGTAGGGAGAGTAAGGGCAGCTGGTTCCAAGGAAGAAAAGAATAAAGACAAAGGGGCTTTCTCCACTGGCAGGAGAATGATCCTTCCGCTGGGGTGTCCTCAAGCTCCTTGTGCAACAGATGTGCCTGAGGAATAGTCATTGCTTGCAGCCTCAGATGCTGTGTGTTAGTGCAGCTGAAAGTCCTGAAGGAGGGAATAACTCTGCTGCGGGCAGAGTGGTCTATTTCTTGGTAGGTTTTGTTGTTGGATTCTTTTGTTCATGTTTTTTCTTTTCTGCACTTTTCCTGTTGGGTCAGGGCAGAGCTCTGTAAGTCTATGTGCCACTTGCCTGTGGCACTGTGGAGGTGGCCCGGAGGATCTTCACCGAGCTGTGTGCAGAGGATTGCTCATCAGCCCCGGCCGGGGTGCTCAGTGGCCAGACAGTTTGATGAGTGGGTGTGGCTGTGGACGCTTCCCTTGGAGCATCTCCAAGGCATGGAACATTGGAGCAGCCAGCACTGCCACTCCTGGCCCAGCCCCAAGAGTTCTAGCTGCACCTGGAGGAGACACCAAGGCCAAGCTGGGAGGGAGGCAGCAGGATCATGGAGTGCATGCCCCTGCTGTGCACAGACAGGCCAAGAGTGGCAGGCTGGGCATCCCCGGGAGCAGCGTGCAAAGGCTCCTGGAGCTGCAGCCACCTCGGATCTGCGAGCATTGCAGCGACGGCCGAGGTCTTGTAAAAGGGCCTGGCCCTGGCTCTGGACTGGGCCGTTGGCCCAGGGAGCAAATGATCTTGCAGTTTGTGGCCCTGATCAGGGAAGAGCAGGGGCAGTGCTGGCTGGGAGAGCCTGTTGGCAAGGGCCTGCAGCACCAGGACATAGGCAAAGTCTTGATGGTGCTTGGAGGCAAGGTGAACTGGGGTGTGGGGATGGACTTGTTCCCTGGGAGGATAGTGGGGCCCTGGGCCAGAGTGGGCGGAAAAGCTGCGGCTGGCCTGGAATGGCTGGAAGCGTGCACGGCCTGGTTGCAGGGGACCTGGTGGCCTAAAGACATGGCCTGGTCTGGTGGGGTGTGGCATGGCATGGAGCAGCGTAATGTGGGGATTGCAGTGTGATTGTGTTTGTGAAAGTTGGGAGGGATAGGGCTTGAAAGGGGGATGGGTTGTTGGAGTAGGGGGTGGGCAAGCAAGAGGCTGTTTTGGGCGGGTGCTGGTGCTTGTAGCAATTGTGTAGCAGGGCTGAGGTGGAGAGGCAGAGTGTTCGGGAGAGTAAGGGCAGCTGGTTCCAAGAAAGAAAGGAAGAAAGGAAGAAAGGAAGACAGGAAGAAAGGAAGAAAGGAAGAAAGGAAGAAAGGAAGAAAGGAAGAAAGGAAGTAAGACAAAGGGGCTTTCTCCACTGGCATGAGAAGCGTCCTTCCACTGGGGTGTCCCCAAGCTGCTTTTGCAGCAGATGTGCCTGAGGAATGGTCATTGATTGCAGTCTCCTGTGCTGTGTGTTAGTGCATCTGAGAGTCCTGAAAGAGGGAGCAGCTCTTCTGGGGGCAGAGTGGTCTTTTCTTGGTGGGTTTTATTGTTGGGTTCTTTTGTTTGTGGGGGGTTTTTTTCTGCACTTTCCCTGTGGCCTCGGGGCAGAGCTCTGTAAGTCGATGTGCCACTTGCCTGTGGCACTGTGGAAGTTGCCCGGAGGACCTTTGCCGAGCTGTGTGCAGAGGTTTGCACATCAGCCCAGGCCGGGGTGCTCAGTGGCCAGACAGTCTGATGAGTGGGTGTGGCTGTGGACACTTCCCTTGGAGCATCTCCAAGGCATGGAACATTGGAGCTGTCCCCAGCGGTGGTGTCACAGAGAGGGGAACATTGGGGCTGTGCCCCTCCTGTCCCGGCCCCAAGAGGTCTGGCAGCTAAAGTTGATTTTTGAGACCAAAAATAACAAAACAAAAAGAAAAATGCAGGTAACAGCCAGAGTCAAACACCTTCTTCACAGATGTAGTGGTGTATGCTCCATTTATTGAGGGTACACAGGGTTCTTTTATACATATATCATTCTTGTGCGCAAGCTGTTCACACGGCGTTTTACTACTAGCTATTGGCTAGTGTTATCTGCATAAGCATTCCTTTGCAGTTACCTGTTTACGCTTTGTTGAGGGAAAAAGCTGGTTCTCAGGCTCAGTGTCCTGGTTCTCAGGCTCAACGTCCATGACAGTGCTAAAACAACAGAACTTTCCCAGCATTGTCAGGTCTCTCTGTGTCTGTCTCCAAAAATCCTGCTACAATTCCCCCTTTTTCTTTTGCACAAGCCAGGCATTAGGTATTGTCTTATGCAACATATTCTTAATACATGACATTACACAACTTAGTACTAATAATCCTAATAATATAAGTAATAATATAACAAACACTTGTTTCATAACATACTTCAGCTATCTTGTAATCTTAAGGCTACTTAACTAATCTTTAAATGCATCATCACTTTCTTTTAAATTATGTAATTTGTTCTTCATTAATTGCAATTTTTGTGAATTGATCCAGAATGGTCAGACAGGTTCATGTAACACATTCCCTCAAACTCTTCATACCTATGGTTTTGCAAAACAGCATGATTAACATTGGTAATATCCGCTGAGAGCTCATCTAAAATTTGACTAGTCACATTCAATTCTGATTTTGTCCAGCATGCCATCTGCTTTAATGTGGTCATTGCTCTAGCAGCTGTTGCTCCAGGTATAAACATGGATGTTAACACTGTCCTAGCTTGGGACCAGAATTTGGGATTTTTTACGTCTGTACGGTCCAACTCATGTATGGCATGTTTTCTCTGAGTGATTTTTGCTAAAGTCATCAATGCGGTTATGTTAGGGTGAAACAGGGCAAGCTATTCCCTAAATAACATGGGCCCCCATGTGGGCTGGCTGGGACTCCATTCCAAGTGCGGTCCCTACATGTTAAAAATGTTCTTGGTGGAAGGTGTCGTGCTGGTTTGCCAGTCAAATTACTTTTGGAATAAAGTTGTTGGTGTCCACTGCTACTAGATAGTCAAGCTGAATTTATTTCAGCCCATTTCTGGCTATGTGTATTTAGACTCTGCTCTGTAGGAGGCTCAAAGGAAACCCAACCTCCCTCACTTCTGTTCGTAAAGCTGGCATTCATACATTCAAGGAGGTCTAATTCTTCAGGTGGTGAAGTAAGCATATAATTAAGTTGCTCTGTAATTTTTACACTGCCAGCCTTCATCAGCCTGGGTGGCTGTGAAATCTGACAACCACACCGTGCTGTTTGCCACAGTAAAATTCAGAAATGTCTCATTTTTCACATAACCTTAAAGGTTCATTCATGAGGGCTCCAAAGGGGTGTTCCTATTAAACAAGTTCTGAATGGGTCTTGGGGATTGGCCAGGCTAAGGCGAATAGAAAATCCTGTCCAGTCATTTTGGCAAATGTCACCCATACATTAGTTCTCTTAGAAAATTGATGAGCTAGTTGAGAAGATCCTGCAACACTTGTTGGCACCATGAGCAAAAGGCACGCAACACGCGAGAGCATTTTACCATGCTGACCTGCCATATCTCTCTCTTAATGGCCCACACTGTCTGCGCAAATCTCCAATCTGCCACTCCACCAGAATCTTAAGGAACAGGGTTAGATATTCTCAACACTACCTGTGCTGCTTGATAAAAAGCACCAAGGGTACCATTATACAATTGTCACACAAACAACCCTTACACCAAAGCTTTGGTGTCTCTCTCTCAAATTGTGCACCACAAACTCTGCAGCTCACTTCTGTAACTATTACTTCCTGACACTGAGGACACTCTTTCTTGCCGCTCATGCAAGTCCTGGGAAAGTTCCAACAATCCCAAGGGGCCTCGGTGATCAAAAATGCACGCTACAACCCAGTCTGGGTTGGGAGGGCATTGCTCGCCAGTGGCTTCAGCTACCAGTTGTCTCAGCAAGGACTTGATGATCCGTGCTCTTCTTCCTTCTTTTCCTTCCTTGCTGGCCGAGTCCATTTACTCAGTATCCATTGTGGCCCAGATGCAAAGCTCAAAGGCTTGGGTGCAGCTGTTGTCGAATTCGCCTCAGAGGTGTCCTGATCTCTGACCAGCAGGTTTCAGAGTGACAGATTCCATGGCCCTTGGAGATTTGTCAGTCTGGGACAAATTTGAGATTAGCTGCTCTGGCCAGAAGTGTTCCTCTTATCTTCTCCGGAGCTGACCATCTGGCTTTTTATCTTCAGAGGGCTTGCAGTGTTCTCTGCATGCAGAAGGCTTACTGTGACCCTGTTCCTCATGAAACCACTTTGTCAGCAATGCGCAAGTGAAAACCACCCCAGCTTGGCTCTTACTTGGCAGCTGCTGCAGCCACACAACTTAGTAAAATATCTTCAGGTTTTTACCAACTTAAGTCTTTAGTAAATAAATTCCAAGTGGACAGTAAACAAGTATTTCACTAAGAGATGATGAAATACTAAAATTAAAAGCAAGTCAGATTGCAGCTGTAATTATACTACTTTAGAAACTCCAGCTGGTGGGGATCTATTCACTATATAGAGAGAAATTAGTAATCAAAGTAACCACAAAGACAGAACATTTGTTTCCTGCATGCTTTTCCAGGCTTGGAACCAACAGAGTTGACTACATGGAGAGTTGACTAGGGTGAACTCAGAATTCACTCTCTCAGGCAGGAGACTAGTTAAGAAGTGTTAGTGATAACAAAGAAGAAAAGTTGTACAGCATTGATTCTTATAAATTACTTTGTTCTCATCTGCTTTTAGCATTTGTCTCTTATAAGTCTTCATCCATTCCTGTAGAAACCTAACTTTTTCCATTCCTCTGCGGCAGCTCCCACCCCTAGTGATGGTTCGAGGGCATGGGGCAGCCCTTGATGCGGAACATGTGAATGTGCAGGTGGGCAGAAATTCTGGTTGCACACGCTATCACAGAATCAGGGCAGGTTAAACAGGGACAGGATCAGGGCAATCCAGAGGACAATATACTTAACAATAAAGCTGTTAAAACACTGGTCAAGGCACAGCAATGCTGAGCCTATGAATGCTGTGTTATATAAATACATTTCACTTTTGGTCATGTGGGCAACTACCAGTTGATTTGTGATCTTGGCAAACATGTATAATTCTGGACCATCGAGTCACGGGGTGGAGAAGGCAAAGGTGTTGCCTGGGAACTGCTTTCTGCAGTTTGTTCTAGCAATTGTTGCATTGGAGTTAACTGGGAGCTAAACAATGTTGGCTCCTCCTGACTTTTAGCATTTATTGTAGATAGTTCTTGGGCACAACTAAGAAAGGGGGGGCAGTCGGCGCATGCGTTGTGGGAGCGGCGGCACTGGGAGCGGCGGTGGTGCAGCCCTGGCCCCGGCCCATGGTGGCAGCGGCGTGGTGGTGAGGTGCGGACTCCCGGGGGCCACTTCCTCCTCATCCTGCCTGTTGCTGAAGGGTGGCGGGAGCAGTGGAACCCTGGGGGCCGCTTTCTCCTTGTCCTGCCTGTTGCTGCAGGGCGGCGGGGGCGGCAGCACTCAGGTGACGGGGATGGTCCGGGGGCCGAGAGTGGCAAGCTGGGGTGCTGGAGGGCACGGCAGGGGCCCCATGGCGCCTCCCCGATTTCGCAACGTCGGGAGGTTGTTAAATGTCCATTTCTCCACACCCAGTTAATCAGCTTTTGCAGTACTTTTTCTGCTACTGTTTTTCCTCTCACAGAGAGTATAATAATAAATAACTTCAATGTGGCAGCAAATTCGCATTCCATCCTTGCCGTCGTCAATGGGGCAGGGAAGTGAGTATTCAGAGCCTTCCACCTTTTTTCAAGAAACTGTCCCCTGTTCTCCTTACCAGCTCAGCCTTGCACTCTATTTGCAAGGACAGTAAGCTTCTGCCTCAATACTGATGCATCCCTTGGCAGATCAGCGTCTGACCACTATTTTCCAGGTCTCACCTCAATGCAGCTGCATCAGTCGGCGAGTTCAGCATCCAACCGCTCAGTGTCCCACCGCTAATTTTCTCCTCTGGGTCATCACCCCAAGGTCCAATGTTCAGGCACCAATTAAAGGTGACTTTCAAAAAGAAAAAAAAACCAAAAACAAACAAACAAACAAACAAACAAACAAAACAAAACAAAACAAAACAAAAACAAAAACAAAACCAAAAACAAAAACAAAACAAAAAAAAACCAAAAAAAAAAAAAAAAAACACCAAACCATGGAGAACAGCCAGAGTCAAACCCCTTCTACACAGATGTAGCGGTGAATGCTCCATTTATTGAGGGTACACAGGGTTCTTTTATACATATATCATTCTTGTGCGCAAGCTGTTCACACGGCTTTTTACTACTAGCTATTGGCTAGTGTTATCTGCATAAGCATTCCTTTGCAGTTACCTGTTTACGCTTTGTTGAGGGAAAAAGCTGGTTCTCAAGCTCAATGTCCTTGGCAGTGCTGAAACAGCAGAACTTTCCAAGCATTGTCAGGCCTCTCTGTGTCTGTCTCCAAAAATCCTGCTACAGGCAGCACCTGGAGGAGACACCAAGGCCAAGCTGGGAGGGAGGCAGCAGGATCATGGAGTGCATGCCCCTGCCGTGCACAGACAGGCCAGGAGTGGCAGGCTGGGCATCCCTGGGAGCGGTGTGCAAAGGCTCCTGCAGCTGCAGCCACCTCGGAGCTGCGAGCATTGCAGTGACCACAGAGGTCTCAGGAAAGGGCCTGGCCCTGGCTTGGGGCAGGGCCGTTGACCCAGGGAGCAAATGATCTTGCAGCTTGTGGTTCAGAGCAGGGAAGAACAGGCAGTGCTGGCTGGGAGAGCCTGTTGGCAAGGGTCTGCAGCACAAGGACACAAGCAATGTCTTGACGCTGCTTGGAGGCAAGGTGAACTGGGATGTGGGGATGGACTTGTTCCCTGGGAAGGTGGTGGGGCCCTGGGCCAGAGTGGGCGGAAAAGCTGCGGCTGGCCTGGAATGGCTGGAAGTGTGCACGGCCTGGTTGCAGGGGACCTGGTGGCCTGAAGACATGGCCTGGTCTGGTGGGGTGTGGTGTGGCATGGAGCAGTGTAATGTGGGGATTGCAGTGTGATTGTGTTTGTGAAAGTTGGGAGGGATGGGGATTGAAAGGGGGGATGGGGCATTGGAGTAGGGGGTGGGCAAGCAAGAGGCCGTTTTGGGCGGGTGCTGGTGCTTGTAGCAATTGTGTAGCAGGGCTGAGGCGGAGAGGCAAGTGTTTGGGAGAGTAAGGGCAGCTGGTTCCAAGACAGAAAGAAAGGGAGTGTTACAGTGTGTTAATTTGGTTTATGTTTCATTGGGTTTGTGATGTTTCCCCCCCTCCCCTCCCCTCCCCTCCCCTCCCCTCCCCCGTTCCCCTTGGAAACTGTATCCCGTGGTTTGTCCCTGCTCGGCAGTGCTCACCCTCCCACACTGAAATGTAACCCAACTCTGTTCCACTCCCACCTTATCCCTGATTGGGTACTGGCTTGTCCCTGCCTCTAGGAACTTTCTCCCTGGGAAAAAGCCCTGGGAGAGGGAGGGGCGTTTTCTTTCACCTGGAAACGGGGAGGAGGAAGGAGCTAGCTTCTGGCTCCAGAATTGCCAAGGGGCTGGAACCCAAATAAAGCCTTAATTCTCCCCCAGAAAGAGCAGACACTCTTTCTTTTTGCCATCGACGGTTGTCTGGGTCTCTCAAAAGAACTCAAAAGAACTCCCATATCTGGCGCCTAAACATGCAGCTCGAAGCCACAGGGGGCTCCTAGAAAGCTGGAAGAACCACGCATGGAGCATGTAGCTGAGGAACTTCATGCAGGCACGTGAGTCCTGAAACGCAGCCCACACACGCAGAGTCAGACCCATCAGGCTTGGCGTTCGCTGTGGCATCTCTGAAACACAGGATTCCACAGGCCAGGGCTGTAGTTTTTTTCCTTTGGACTTAAAAACCCCATCAGAGTGCTGCGAAGAAGTTCCTCAAATGCAGTCTGCTCCTAAAGAAGGTGACCACATGGTCATGGAAAGCTGACCCTGGGAACTGAGACTGGAAGCTCTTTTTGCACCAAAAGGGTCAGTCTCAGGCAAAAGGAGTGATTGGGAAAGAAAGGAAAGATTTGTCTAAATGCTGGATTTTTGGTGAGTACCACTTTGGGATATCTAAGGAAAAATCTTATTCAGAGGCATTATTCCTCAGGGAAAAGGGTTTTTTCCTTTGGGGGAAGGTTTTTTGCTTTCAGAGTAAACATTCAGGGTGCTTTAATAGCACATTCTGGTTCGGCTGGAGGCGGGGGGCAGGGGCGGGGGGGGTGGAAAAGGTAACTGTTTCTCCTTCAGCTTTTTTTTGCTCTCTCCAGCGAGGTTTTTTTTTTCCTTTTGGTTTCTCTGTCACAGTAAAAGGGGACACAGAAACTTAAAAGCTGAGCCAAAAATGGGTGCTAGGCTGTCTGTGTCTCAAAAAAGCGTCTATTCTCAAATTTTAAGTGCCTTGGATTGTAGTTTTCCCCACAAGACTAGATGGCTGCCAATGACAAAAGTAACAGAGTCTGCACCCTGGCTTCAGATGGGATTTTACAGTTTTTATTCTCAAGTCCTGCTCTGCTTAGCTGGACTGTCCCGATGGCTCACCGGTGCCAGAGAAAGCTGGCCTCTCCCCCTCCGGGGCTTTTTCCCCCAGGGGGCAGGGCCCAGAGGCAGGGCCCAGAGGCAGGGCCCAGGGGCACCACCCAGTCAGGGATAAGTGGGAGGGAACAGGGCTGGGTTACATTTCAGTGTGGGGGATGGGCAGATCATAGGACAAATACATAGAAAAAC
Organism: Hirundo rustica; assembly: GCF_015227805.2. Classification (NCBI taxonomy): domain Eukaryota; kingdom Metazoa; phylum Chordata; class Aves; order Passeriformes; family Hirundinidae; genus Hirundo; species Hirundo rustica. The sequence continues at coordinate 14,783 of NW_026690294.1, read as the reverse complement.
CATTACAAATCCAATGAAATATAAACCTAATTAATGCATTACAACATTGGATGATGGGGGGACCCATTGTTCAAAGAAACAGTTGAAAAAATTAATTCGGTGGGCATTTTCTCAGTTTCCACATGTATTATTAGAGCAAATAAGCTTCCCAGAATTTGGGGAAGCTGTTGCAAAATATAGCTCCCCTAATGATAAAGAAAAAGCAAATTTTGCTTTTTGGAGCTTGCAGATTTTATTTGCATTGCAAAAATCAAATGAAAAGAAAAAAAAGCCAGTACTTTGTGGATTTTCCCCAGTTTCCTCAGATTCTCCCTATCCTACCTCAAAATCCCTTCCCCAAAATCGGATATTCCTCGAGAAACCCCTAAACTTTCCCCAAAACTCCCTTCTTCCCCAGTTTGTAAACCCTGAGTTCAGTTTACTTTCGCAGGCAGTTCGAATGCTCAGAACCCCCATCTTAGCGAATTTCAAGCTAGTCTTAGTTCGGAAGGGGGGTCACAAGATGGAGGGGACTCCCTTGTTCCCCAAAATGGCCAAAGCCATGTGCTCTCGAGTCACAAGGAGCCTCTCTTTGTTTATCCCTCCTTCCCGCAATCCCTTTCGCAATCCATTCCTCTCCCCAGACCCCCACTTCCCTTTGGTGCCGCATCCGGCACTGCCCTCTCCTCTGACTCCGCCCCCTACCCTCAAACCTCCACCCTCCAACTCTGCCCTGTGTGACTCAAGCCTTCAGCCCCTCTCTGCCCCTGGTTCCCACGGTTTCCCCACCACAGTCACAGTTCCCACGCCCCAGGGGTGGGGAGCCGGGAACCCGGAAGTAGGAAGCGATTCTGGCTTTTCTGCCACCCCTGTCACATACCGACGGTCAAAAAGAGGGGGTGCTGTCCACAGTAATTGGGACTCCTTCCCCCAACAAGCGATTCAGGATTTATGCAAAGCTCAGGCCAATTTTGGATGTGAAACTGAATACTTTCACAGCCTTTTAAAAGCAAATTTAGCAGGGAATCCTATTGTTCCCTTTGACCTCCAGCAGGTTTTTTCTGCCCTCCTTTCATCCACACAGTTTAGGCTTTGGGTCTCTACATGGAAAAAAAACATTAAGAGATTTACTTCCTGAGTTTTGGCAAAATCCTGAAATGGCTGTCAATAATAATAATTTGCCAATTTGGTTAGAACATCTATGTGGTGATGGTGAATGGGTCTCAGGCCTCAAGCAGGCTCAGGAAATTCCTTTAGCTGTTTTAGAGCGCATTAAAAAGGCTTCTTTCAAAGCATTCTTTTCAATCCAGCCCGATGGGCCTTTCCAACCTTACAGTAAAATTAAGCAGCTTCCATCAGAACATTTTGTAGCATTTGTGCACCGATTAACCTGAGCTATCAAATTACAGTTAAAGAATGAAGGAGCCCAAGAACAGGTCCTGGAGGAGATGGCACTGACCAATGCAAACGAACAATGCAAGGCAGCCATCCTCAGCCTGCCCATGGAACCAGTGCCAACCTTAGATGACATGCTGCATGTATGCATCCAGAAGGTTCCCTTCATGACTACACACCTCAATCACAGTTCCAGAGATGCATTCAGACCACCACAAAGAGCTGCCGCAGCAGACGCCATGCCCCATGTGCCTGTAGCACAGCCACCGCCCAAGAGAAGAACGACGTGTCTCTTGTGCAATCAGGCTGGACATTGGGCATCTCAATGCCCTTTAAAGAAGCAATTTCTGGACTTTCAGGACAATGGGGGTGGGGGGTCTCAAGGGTCCAAAGGGGATTTTTCAAAAAACTAAAAAGTGAGCGCCAGCTTGCCCAGCATGCCAACATAAATGGGGCAAGTCCAAGGAGGCGGGATGAAAAACTAGAAAATGCAAATGTTAAATTAACTAATCCTGTTCTGCCTTTCAGCAGAAGTCACCAGATATGACCCTTTCAGATCATGACATGAGCAGGCCCTGTCTAATCACAGAATGTCTCCAAGAGCCTTTTAGGTTGAAACTGACATTGCAACTCCTTGCACCTAAGTGACACAGACTGGCATTTAGGTTCATTGGATCTACAAGTGCTAGGCTCCTGGCAACATGTTCGCAGTAAGTAAGTCATCTTTGGGGACACCAAGTACACACCGAGAGAGATCGAGATCCTTCCGGGTCTCGTCTCATCAAACCCTAAACAACTAGTTCTCTGGCTGCGCTCAGTCCACCCACCTTTGTTTCTGCATAAGGGGCAGATAATAGCTCAGGCAATTCCAGCACCTGACCCATTCCCTGGAAAAAACAGCACAAGGAACAAAACACCTTGAGGTTTGACCCCACAAGAGTTATTGGGAGGGACAAACTCATAATAGGGTGTGAGGTCCATCACCGTGGGGAAGTAATAAACCTCAAAGGAGTTTTGGACACAGGCACGAACGTAACGATTGTACCAGAAAGGATGTGGCCCTCACATTGGGAACTGCAAAATGTGTCTGCACACATAGAAGGTGTAGGGGGGATAAAATGGGCAAAACAATCAAAAAGTGTTGTGCAAATTAAGGGGCCAAACAGACAATTAGCCACACTGCATCCATTTGTTTTAGATTATTCAGAGCCCTTGTGGGGGAGAGACCCGATGGCCCAGTGGGGGGTCACGACTGGCATTCCAGATGCCCCCCCTGTTTTTCAGGCTGTGGCCACTGAAGAGTGCCCTACCCAGAAACTCAATTTGAAGACTGATTCACCAGTCTGGGTAGAGCAGTGGCCGCTCAGTAGAGAAAAATTGAAGGCACTTCAGGATGTGGATGAATTAGTGGATGAAGAGCTAGCTAAAGGCCACATTTTGGAAACCACATCTCCATGGAATTCCCCAGTCTTTGTTATAAAAAAGGCAAACAAAGGCAAGTGGCGGCTCCTCCACGATCTCCATCAAATTAATAACGTCATTGAGGACATGGGTTCTTTCCAGCCAGTGATGCCAACACCAGCGATGCTCCCTCAAAATTGGAATTTGGCAATTATTGATATCAAAGTTTGTTTTTTTTCCAGATTCCTCTGCACCCTGACGATGCCCCACGTTTCGCCTTCTCGGTCTCTACCCTCAACTGAAAAGCCCCGAGGAAAAGATACCACTGGAAATTTCTTCCCCAAGGGATGAAAAACTCGCCATCTATTTGTCAGTGGTATCTCTCTTCCCTGCTGTCCCCAGTGTGTGCAGCTGCAGGAGAAGCCATCATCCTGCACTACATGGATGATGTGCTCGTGTGTGCCCCCAGTGATGACTTACTGTCCCACGCGCTTGACTTGACAATCAATTCTTTAGTTGCTGCAGAGTTTGAGCTTCAGGAGGAAAAGAATCAAAGGATGCCGCCTTGGAAGTACCTGGGTCTGGAGATTGGTAAGCGGACCACTGTGTCACGAAAATTAGTTGTCAAAAATAACATTAGGACCTTAGCAGATGTCCAGCAGTTGTGTGGGTCCTTAAACTAGGTAAGACCTTGGCTGGGTCTGACCACTGAAGACCTAGACCCCCTCTTTAATCTTTTAAAAGGGGGAAAGGAGCTAAGTTCTCTGAGGACCCTCACCCAAGAGACAAGAGCAGCCCTAGAAAAGGTACAGGACTGTATGGCCACCAGACAGGCCAACAGGTGTAAATCAGACTTGCCATTTAAATTCATCATTTTAGGCAAATTGCCACACTTACACAGGATGATTTTTCAGTGGGAAAGAGTGGAAAAATCAAAAAAGGACAAAGACTGTCAGGATCCCCTCTTAATCATAGAGTGAGTTTTCCTCAGTCACCACCAGTCCAAAAGAATGACCAGGCCTGCTACCTCCGCTGAGGTGTAGCGACCTGGTTCAGGAGCGACACGGCAGCCACACCCAGGCTGCTCGGTCCATCAGCTCACAGACACCAGTGTGGTGGACGGCTAATGGCGTTTATTAACTGGTTACATGGAGTTATAAAACCTCTGTTTGCTACATCACATCCGTCTGCTTACGTTACAAGTTAGGTATTGCTTATCTTATCAAGGACACTAACCAACTAAGAGTTGAGGGAGGGGTTCTGTCTGCCCGTACAGCGCGATATCTTCCGACCGCCTGTCCCTAATCTCCCACATTTCCCCCCCTCCCATGACTAAATAAAAAAGTATAAAAGTATAAAAGTATAAAAGTATAAATGTTATAAAAGTATAAATGTCATAAAAATACAAAAGCTGTTAAAGTTAGTATAATAGGATACAAAAACAATATAAAATGTTAGTAACAAGCGCACTTCACGATAATTGCATGCGTTCGACAAAGAGGATGTCGACTTTCTCTAAACGTCTTCTAACAAACGACACTAACTTGTTCAAAATGCAAGGCCCAAAAATCAATGTCAGGAGTATCATGGTGAGAGGGCCTATTAATGTGGGAACAAGGGTGGCTAGCCATGGGGACTGATTGAACCATGACTCGAACCATCCTTGTTGGGCCTCTCTCTCTCTCTTTCTCTGGGCCAGTCTTCCTCTCAGTTTGGCCATGGAGTCTCGCACGACTCCGGTGTGGTCTGCATAAAAACAGCATTCTTCTCTCAAGGCAGCACACAGGCCTCCTTGCTGCATGAGCAAGAGGTCCAGTCCTCGCCTGTTCTGCAGGACGACTTCCGAAAGCGAGGAGATAGATCTTTCCAGAGAGGAGATGGATTTTTCAATTCTCAGTAAGTCCTCGTCAATTGTCATTTGCAGCTGAGAAAGTCTTTGATGTTGGGTCACGAGAGCTGAAACACCTGTGGCTGTGCCAGTGGCTCCTAGGCCAAGGAGCATTGCAATGGTTATACCTGTCATTACTTCTCTTTTGCGGAGCAGGATGGTTTCTTCTAAAAAGCGATACATTTCTTCTTCTTGGTGATACAGGACTCTAGGAACAATCAGAACTTGGACACAAAAGTCAGCAAGATTATTGAATTTGCTAAGGTACACACAGGGAGTTATTCCGATTTGTTGACAGACCCACATTCCTGATAGGAACGGAACTGCCCACTTATCAGTCTTTTGACTAGGTTGGATGAACTCAGTACAGATATTTCCCATCTGCTTTGCTACGGTTACACTGCCAAAGCATTTGCCTCGGCCTGTGACTTGACTCAGGGTAATTTCTCTCCGGGGTGTGTCCCACTTACAGTTGTGTGGATTGTTTGCTGCAGAGTATTCAAAAGGAGCATCAAGGGCGACACCCTCATAAAAAGGAGGTTCTGCACTATAACATAACCAGCATGATTTTGTAAAGTTCGGATTGGATTGGTTCAATGACAAAAAGGTAGCATTTAACACACTAAGAAACAGATTGTAAGGATCTGACTTAGGTTTTTGGTAGATAGCTAAAGGACTGAATGAGGAGGAGGTGCCAGATGTGGCCTCTCTCCTGTGTCTGCATGCTGTGAGAATCTGATAGGGTTTGAATGATTGGGGCACTGAAGGTGGGAGTCTGATAATTTGCACGTTTGCCCAATTTAAATGCCTGGCTGCATTTAAAGCATGCCAGTTTTATTTTCTTCCAGTCTGTGAGGGGAGTTTGTTCTGACTTCCCCTCAGCCCAAGTAGAAGCATTGTTGTTACTGATTTTATATACTGTTATTTCTTCTTTGTCAGAGCCGGAGTCAGAGCCGGCTGCAGAGGACCGGCTGTCCCAGTCCCAGCTGAAGTCCGAGTCAGAGCTGGAAGTCGACTGACTGGCTGCTTCCGGGCTCTGGAGCCTTTTGGTCGGGCTCCGACCCGGCCCCTTTCTCTCAGGGCTGGGCCGTCCCTTCCCCCTGGGCCCCCGCCCCTTTCTCTCGGGGCTGGGCCACTCTTTCTCCCTTGGCCCCCGCCCCTTTCCCTCAGGGCTGAGCTGCCCCCTGCCCCTGCGCTCCCCCCGCCTCCTGCTGTGGGAGCTTCTTGCCTTAGAAAAACGCGCTTTTTGGCAAAGATTGGCTTCAGCTCTATCTTTGCGCTCTCCTCCCTTTTTCGGCTCGCGCGCCCCCGCATTAGCAAACGAGCTCTCTTTGTTTTCAGCGCTATCTTGAGGCGCATGAGGTGGAGGTCCCTCCCCCGCTTTTTCAGCATTCCTAGCTTCTTCAGCTAGACCGTTGTAAAATGACTGAATCTGTTTTATCTCTTCAGTGAGCGACCTTGAGCCCGGAGGCCTCGAAGCAAGCTCTTGACCTTCTGAGCCCGAGCCCATACATTCAGCCAAACCGACTTCATCAACACTCTGAGCACTATCACTAACATTCAGAGTACATTCTTTTACAGTCTGAAAATTCTCAACAACAGTTCCCTCTGAGAAAGTTTGCGTTGCTGCTGCGATACCTAATTGGGGGGAAACCTTTAAACAATTTCGCACAGCTCTCCAGGTGTCCTGTTCCTGCAAAGCCTTCTGTAAAGATTTTACAACCCTTCCCCATGCTTTAAGATTTTTCCCTGAGCTGGAAGACATTGTGTCTTCGGCAAGAGCTTTAGTACATTGATCCCAAACATCTGGGTGGAGGATATCCACCGGTCTATCAATAATACTAAGTTGCAAAAGCCTCGTCACTGCGAGGGTAAAATCTTTTGCTTTACAATCAATTCCCCACTGCTTATGAATCTGAGAAACGACCTTCACGAGAGCTTCCATCCTCTGCGTGGGTCCGGAGGCGTCCCTCCCACCGAGCTGGACCAGCCGCTCAGCCGTCGTTCACCCGTCCAGGCGACTCCCGTTCTCCGGGGCGACTCCCGGGTTTTCGGCACGACTTGCTACCTCCGCTGAGGCGTAGCGACCTGGTTCAGGAACGACACGGCAGCCACAGCCAGGCTGCTCGGTCCATCAGCTCACAGACACCAGTGTGGTGGACGGCTAATGGCGTTTATTAACTGGTTACATGGAGTTATAAAACCTCTGTTTGCTACATCACATCTGTCTGCTTACGTTACAAGTTAGGTATTGCTTATCTTATCAAGGACACTAACCAACTAAGAGTTGAGGGCGGGGTTCTGTCTGCCCGTACAGTGCGATATCTTCCGACCGCCTGTGCCTAATCTCCCACACAGGCCACAGGAACTGGTAGCAGAATTGATCCGGAAAGCCAGGACCTGGATCAGGGAGTTGGCAGGATGTAATTTTGAGTGTATTCACATCCCAATTGAGATAAACTTGGGCCAAATCACAAAAGCAATGTTGGAGCACCTGATTCATGAAAATGAAGCTTTGCAGTTTGCTCTGGATAGCTACACAGGTCAAATTTCAATTCATCGGCCTGCTCACAAATTATTTAGAGAACAAATTCAGTTCAAATTGTCAATAAAAAGTGTTCAGAGCAGGAGGACTTTAAAGGCCTTAACCGTTTTTACAGATGCATCCGGAGCCTCTCATAAGTCAGTAATATTGTGGGAAGATCCTCAAACTCAGCAGTGGGAAAAATATATTGTCGAGGTGGAAGGATCACCTCAGGTAGCTGAGTTGGCTGCAGTTGTTAGAGCTTTTGAAAAGTTTCCTGAACGATTCAATTTGGTCACAGATTCGGCCTATGTAGCAGGTGTGGTATCCAGAGCTGAACAAGCTGTACTGAGTGAGGTCTCCAATTCTGCACTTTTCAACTTGCTCTCAAAACTAGTAAATCTGATCTCCCACTGAGAGCAACAATTTTATGTGATGCACATGAGATCACACACCAATTTACCAGGATTCATAGCTGAGGGCAACAGAAGGGCTGATGCTCTTGCTGCACCTGTGGAGATGGCCCCACTCCCAGACATCTTTGGACAAGCCAAAATCAGCGACCAGCTTTTTCACCAGAATGTGCCAGGCCTAGTCCGCCAGTTCCACCTAACTCAGGAACAGGCTCAGGCAATTGTGTCAATGTGTCCCTCGTGCCAGCAACACGCACTCCCAGCCCTAAGTGCAGGAGCAAACCCCAGGGGATTGAACAGCTGTGAGGTATGGCAGAGGGACGTGACACACATCATGTCCTTTGGTAGACAAAAGTATGTCCATGTATCTGGAGACACCTTTTCTGGAGCTGTCTATGCCTCTGCCCACACAGGGGAGAAGTCTAGTGATGCCATGAAACACCTGATACAGGCTTTCTTCCTTCCTGGGCATCCCCAAATCAATAAAAACTGATAATGGACCCACACACACATCCAAGGAGTTCAGAAGCTTCCTGCAGCAATGGGGAGTAGAGCACAAAACCGGCATCCCCTACTCCCAGACAGGTCAGGCCATTGTAGAAAGAACCCACCCAAATCTCAAAAGGGTCCTCAGCCAACAACATCAGTCTCTAAAATAAGAAACACCCCAAATCCGGTTGTCCAAAGCCTTGTTCACACTGAACTTTTTAAATTGCACGTTTGAAAATCTTAACCCACCAATTGTGCACCATTTCAGGAGAGAACTGCCAACTGCGGCTGAAAGCAAAGCCACCGGTAATGGTAAAGGATCCAGCAACCAGGGAAACAGAGGGTCCTCATGATCTGATCACCTGGGGACGTGGGTATGCCTGCATGTCCACTCCCTCAGGTCACAAGTGGATGCCAGCCAAGTGGGTGGAACCTTTCATTCCTAAAAGTGCAAAGCCACATGCAGAAGCCCCACAAGTGGCAAGTGCTGCCTGGAGGAGGAGAAAGAGCTGAACCCTCTCCTTCTAATTAGCATTTTCCCTAAACAGTATTTTTCTGAATAGTCTATCTGCACTACATGTCATTTTTTTTTCTTCTTCAACTTTATAGGTACTCAAGGTCCGAACTCTTGAACATCTCCCACGGACTGAGCCTTCCTCCTTCTCAATTTAATAAGAAGGAGGGATATGTTACAGTGTATTAATTTGGTTTATATTATGTTTCATTGGGTTTGCAATGTTCCTTCCCCCCCCCCCCCCCCCCCACCCCCCCCCCCCCCCCCCCCCCCCCCCCCCCCCGACCCGTTCCCCTTGGAAACTGTATCCCATGGTTTGTCCCTGCTCGGCAGTGCTCACCCTCCCACATTGAAATGTAACCCAACTCTGTTCCACTCCCACCTTATCCCTGATTGGGTACTGGCTTGTCCCTGCCTCTAGGAACTTTCTCCCTGGGAAAAAGCCCTGGGAGAGGGAGGGGCGCTTTCTTTCACCTGGAAACGGGGAGGAGGAAGGAGCTAGCTTCTGGCTCCAGAATTGCCAAGGGGCTGGAACCCAAATAAAGCCTTAATTCTCCCCCAGAAAGAGCAGACTCTCTTTCTTTTTGCTATCGACGGTCGACTGGGTCTCTCAAAATAGCTCCCGCTGGGATGGGGTGTTGGAGTAGGGGGTGGGCAAGCAAGAGGCTGTTTTGGGCAGGTGCTGGTGCTTGTAGCAATTGTGTAGCAGGGCTGAGGTGGAGAGGCAGAGTGTTTGGGAGAGTAAGGGCAGCTGGTTCCAAGAAAGAAAGGAAGAAAGGAAGAAAGGAAGACAGGAAGAAAGGAAGAAAGGAAGAAAGGAAGAAAGAAAGAAAGGAAGAAAGGAAGATAGACAAGGGGGCTTTGTCCACTACCATGAGAAGAGTCCTTCCACTGGGTGTCCTCAAGCTGCTTGTGCAGCAGATGTGCCTGAGGAATGGTCATTGCTTGCAGTCTCCTGTGCTGTGTGTTAGTGCAGCTGAAAGTCCTGAAGGAGGGAGCAACACTGCTTGGGGGCAGAGTGGTCTATTTCTTGGCGTGTTTTGTTGTTGTTGTTCAGTTCTTTTGTTTGTGGGGTTTGGTTTTTTTTTCTGCACTTTCCCTGTGGCCTCGGGGGCAGAGCTCTGTAAGTCTATGTGCCACTTGGCTGTGGCACTGTGGAGGTGGCCCGGAGGACCTTTGCCAAGCTGTGTGCAGAGGATTGCACATCAGCCCAGGCCGGGGTGCTCAGTGGCCAGACAGTTTGATGACTGGGTGTGGCTGTGGACGCTTCCCTTGGAGCGTCTCCAAGGCATGGAACATTGGAGCTGCCAGCACAGTGGTGTCACAGAGAGGGGAACACCGGGGCTGTGCCACTTCTGGCGCAGCCCCAAGAGCTCTGGCAGCACCTGGAGGAGACACCAAGGCCAAGCTGGGAGGGAGGCAGCAGGATCATGGAGTGCATGCCCCTGCCGTGCACAGACAGGCCAAGAGTGGCAGGCTGGGCATCCCCGGGAGCGGTGTGGAAATGCTTGTGGAGCTGCAGCCACCTCGGATCTGCGAGCATTGCAGTGACCACAGAGGTCTCGTAAAATGGCCTGGCCCTGGCTCTGGGCTGGGCCGTTGGCCCAGGGAGCAAATGATCTTGCAGTTTGTGGCCCTGATCAGGGAAGAGCAGGGGCAGTGCTGGCTGGGAGAGCCTGTTGGCAAGGGCCTGCAGCACCAGGACATAGGCAAAGTCTTGACGCTGCTTGGAGGCAAAGTGAGCTGGTGTGAGGATGGACTTGTTCCCTGGGAGGGTGGTGGGGCCCTGGGCCAGAGTGGGCAGAAAAGCTGCGGCTGGCCTGGAATGGCTGGAAGTGTGCACGGCCTGGTTGCAGGGGACCTGGTGCCTAAAGACATGGCCTGGTCTGGTGGGGTGTGGCATGGCATGGAGCAGCGTAATGTGGGGATTGCAGTGTGATTGGGTTTGTGAAAGTTGGGAGGGATAGGGCTTGAAAGGGGGGATGGGTTGTTGGAGTAGGGGGTGGGCAAACAAGAAGCCGTTTTGGGCGGGTGCTGGTGCTTGTAGCAATTGTGTAGCAGGGCTGAGGTGGAGAGGCAAGTGTTTGGGAGAGTAAGGGCAGCTGGTTCCAAGAAAGAAAGGAAGAAAGGAAGAAGAGAAGAAAGACAAAGGGGCTTTCTCCACTGGCATGAGAGGAGTCCTTCCACTGGGGTGTCCTCAAGCTGCTTGTGCAGCAGATGTGCCTGAGGAATGGTCACTGCTTGCAGTCTCCTGTGCTGTGTGTTAGTGCAGCTGAAAATACTGAAGGAGGGAGCAGCTCTGCTTGGGGGCAGACGGGTCTTTTCTTGGTGGGTTTTGTTGTTCTGTTCTTTTTTTTACTGGAGGCTGGCAAACCCTAATCACTATATTGCCTTTCTAATTGCTCGTATTGTTCGCTGAGTGACTTTATTCTCTCTTGTTCTATTCTCTTTTTTTTTTTTGCTTCTGACTCCCGTCTCTTTAATTCTTGGGCTACTTTTTGTATTTTGTTTTCTGGGTCCAACCCCTCCTCATTTTTGGAGAAGCAGAAAGTTCCTTCTAGCTTCAACCAAACTCTTTCATCATTCTCATTTAGCAGATCTAATATGATGAGCCCTCTGTTTAGGGAAGCTGTATTAAGTTTTACATTATTCCCTACCCAATAGGTTTTCCCGTTTATCATACACATCTCTAATTTACTCTGATCATAACATAATTTGTTCACCTGGAAGTATGCCACAAAGGTGGATTCCTTCTTGCCCCCAACCCACACTGTTTTATTACACTTATCACATATGGGGATTATGGGCATGCTACTTTATATCCTGCCTTTTCCTAGACATTGCCACCGGGTTATGGTATATGGTCCTTTCTTTTAACTCACATATTTTGAACTAACTTCTGTTGTGGTTACAAAGCCCCTTTTGTAAAATTCCTGGGCAATTAAAATGTACCCGAAAAGCTACATTCTGGCCCTAGGTAGGCTCTTTCAGAGTCTCTTTCAGGCACTGTCTTTCCTGCCACATTTGTTCCTTAGGGCTGGGGGGGCCATCCATGCGGCACGTGACTAGGCTCAGGATCACTAGGATTACCTATAGGTGTACCCCTCTGCCTTTGCATCTGCCCACTGGGTTGCCAACAGTGGCGAGGTAATCCATCTTCTTGGCAACAAGGGTATTCTTCCTGGCCGTAGTTTGACCTGTTAGCATACTGTCTTTTATAAGTGCCCCACCTGGCTAACTTTATTTGTGCTGCTCTACAGGGTACTTTTACTGCTTTCCTACACTCAATTGCCAAAGGTTCGGCTTTCGTATTTAGATTCCCCCTCAACTCATTTATGAATAATTGGAACCACTCTGGAGACTCTAATTCTAATATACCTCCCTCAGTGGCAATGACTAGAAAAAGGTTTGTGAGCCACCTCTCCTCCTCTAAACAGTTTTCACACAGGCCTCAAGGTCTGAACCCTCTGGAACAATGTGCTACCTAAATCTCGTTACAATAACTACACTTAAAATGAATGAAAGGATTACAGGTACACCTGACTTGAAGACAACTTATCGTATGCCTGTTCGTCATCGAGTCCGTCGGTGGATTTTCAGCTTCAGGTCTCCTGGCGAGGAGGTTATTCTCTACTCCAGAGTGTTGTTTCGTGGTTCTATCCTTTTTACTCAGGAAGCGTGTGTCCAGCCTTTTTCTGCAGTTCTGACAGCCGCGTCCGTGGTCAAGACGACGAGGAAAGGTCCTTCCCAATGTGGAGTTAACGGCGCTTCTCTCCATGTCCTGATTAAAACCTTGTCTCCCGGCTGGATTTTATGGATGGCAAATCCTAAGGGTGTACTCTGTAATATCAATCCACGCTTTTGAAGCTCCTGTAAATTTTTATTAATTGATACAAGATAAGATTGTATCTGACAATCCTCAACCCGAGGGTGTCCCACTGGCATTCCATGTTCATATGGCATTCCATAAAGCATCTTGAAGGGGGATAACTCTGTTCAGGAGTGGGGTTGAGTCCTGATGTTTAAAAGTGCAAGGGGGAGGCACTTCACCTATGACATTTTGGTCTCAAGCATAAGTTTTGATAATTGAGCTTTTAATGTTTGATTCATCCTTTCTACCCGTCCCGAACTCTGGGGGTGCCAGGGCGTATGATATTCCTACCGGATTCCTAGGGTATTTGCCAAATGTTTAATGATTTTGGAGGTGAAGTGCATCCCCTGATCTGAATCAATGTAGTCTGCAATCCCGTATCTTGGTATTATTTCCTCCAGCAGTTTCTTAGCAACCACTTTGGTGGTGGCCCGAGGACTAGGGGACAATTCTAGCTAGTGGGTTAGTTGATCTACTATTACTAACAAGTATCGATGTCTCCCAATTTTCAGTAATTCAGTAAAATCTACCTGGATTTTTCCGAATGGGCGGTATGCCAAAGGGCATCCCCCTGGGGATACTTGCCTGGTCCTAGATCTATTTATCTTTTGACATATCATACATCCCTGGACCTCCTGTTTCACTATTTCATAGATTCTTTTGCACCTAAGAACTTCAAAAATTGTTTAGCCAGAGCTTGTTCTTCCCAGTGGGTCTGCAAATGTAGCCTTTTCAAGATTTTTCTAGCATAATTTTTTGGTATCAATTCTCTACCATCTGGTAATTTCCACTTCCCATCTTCTAATATCCCTCCTATCTTTTTGTATTCCTCCACCTCTTTTTCAGAAGGACAGGGAGGAAATTCCTGGGTTTCACCTTCTCTGGTTTCTGGAGCATTTAGGGTAAGGAGTGCTGCCCTTTTTGCCTCCTGATCTGCCAAATTGTTTCCTCTTGTTTTAAATTGCATTCCCATCTGATGCCCTTTTACGTATACTACTGAGATAGATTTTGGTTCTCTTATAGCTTCTAAAATTTGTTTTATTAAACTTTCATGTACTAGACCTTTTCCTCAGGTGTTTATTAATCCCTTTTCTTCCTAAATTTTCCCAAATGTGTGAACCACTCCAAAAGTATATTTTGAATCTGTATAAATGGTCCCTACTTTTTCTTTTAGTCCCTTTAGAGCCTGCAGGACTGGATATAGTTCACACGCTTGTGCTGAGTAGGATGCGCTCAAAGGGCCAGATTCTACTACTTTTCCTGCTTTTCTATTTATGACAGCATGGCCTGATTTCCTTTTTTCTTCTAAAACTCCGGCTGATCCATCCACAAACCATTTTTCCCCTTCCTCAAGCTCCTCCTCCTCTAAATCTGCCCTAATCTTACTTTGGAGTTCTGTCATTTCAGAGCAGTTGTGGGTGGGCCCTTCTGAGGCTTCTCCAAAGAGGAATTCGGCTGGGTTTTTGGCTGTGGTCATTCTTAGTTCTAATTCAGGTGCCTGGATGATTATGGCTTCATATTTTACTGTAAGCCACTTATCTGCCTTTTGCTGTAAGATGGTCCTTACACTATGTGGGGTATATACTACTAACAGAGCCCCAAAGGTTATTTTATTAGCTTCTTCCACCAGCAGGGCTACTGCCACAATTGCCTGTAGGCATGTGGGCCATTCCCTGCTTACCAGGTCTAGTAATTTAGAAACATAACCTACGGGTTTTTTTGTCCCCTGCCCAATCTTGTGTTAATACTCCATGGGCTGTGTGGTTGCTCACATCTATGAACAACTGGAATTGCCTTTTCACATCAGGGAGACTTAATACAGGAGCTGCTATCAAAGCGTCCTTTAAGCATCTAAACTCCCATTCGTCTTGCTCAGTCCACTTCAGCTTATCTGTGGTTAATTTCTCATACAAGAACTTTACCTTCTCACTATAACCTTCTATCTACTGTTGGCAATATCCGAGAGCCTCAGCAGCTGTCTGACTTGTCTTTTGTTTTTCAGAGGAGGTAACTCTATTATGCCAGCCACCCTCTCTGGGTCTAATCTCTTTTTCCCTTTTGTAATCCAATGTCCTAAATACTTTACTTCAGGCTCTGCAAACTGCAGTTTAGACTTTGAGACTTTTAGTCCCTTTTCTCTTAAGAAGTTTAGCAAAGATATGGTGCAGGCTTTCACATTCCCCTCTTCCGGTCCCGCAGTTTGCAGGTCATCTATGTATTGCAAGATCTTAGTCCCCTCCTTCGGGGAAAATTGGCTCAATAATTGTACTAGTGCCTGACCAAACAGGTTAGGCAAGTCGACAAACCCC